>NC_090740.1:59240482-59242982 GCF_036898095.1 Palaemon carinicauda
TATATATATATTTATATATACAAATTTTATATATATATATATATATATATATATATATATATATATACATATATATATATATATATATATATATATATATTATATATGTATGTATATATAAATTATATATATATATGTATATATAGGCCTATAAATATAAATTCATATATATATATATATATATATATATCGTTTTATATATATATACATATATATATATATATATATATATATATATATATATATATATATATATATATATATATACATACATATACACACATACATACACACACGGCATTTATATATGTGTCGGTGTGTATATACTGTATGTTAATAAACAGCTTCAGGAACTTGGAATCTGAGAATATTAATATTTAATTTCCCTTTGGATTATGCAGGCAGTTGGATATTGTTGATTACCCTGCGTTGATTATAAATTTCCTCTTATATGTTGGGTATCAAAAGACCTAACATTCTTTTTTCTTCAATAATAGGTCGTTGGTGATATCAGCAGCACACACGCACACACACACACGCACACTCACACAAAAATTAACATTCAATTCTTCATCTATCGTATGATAGGAGTTTTAAAAATTTTTTGTTTTCCTCATTCCATGTTAAATGTTAGCCCTCGTTTTCCCGTGAAAAACAGGGTTTAGTTCATTTTTCTTGTCGAAGGTGCACGTTTTTTTTATGGATATTTGATCTCTCTCTCTCTCTCTCTCTCTCTCTCTCTCTCTCTCTCTCTCTCTCTCTGATATTTCAGTGTCGGTCGTTAAGATCTTCACCGTGTAGGTTTTCACCCAGAGTGACCTTTGCACGTGACACGGTGACCCCCTTCTTGAATGATTAACACAGCAATCATAGTTTTCGTATTTGCGGCTTGAATTGCTTCATTATTAAAAGTCCGCCTTCTGACCTTTGATCCACATGTTGGAAGTCTGCGTTTGCATCTCAGTACTAAGAAGTGAAACATCACATAACACATTTTTTTTTTTTTTTTTTTATTAGCAAAATTTCAGTCGACTCTTCTCCATACCTAGTGAGAACTTATTTATTTCTTCCTTCATTCCCATCACCTTTTGCAATGAGCTCTTAGTGGCAATGGTGACTGGTTATTTTTATCACCTATTTTTAGCATCCCTTCGCTTCCCCACCCCGCCTGCCCATATCTTAATTCCCTCACCTCAGTCCTTCCATTACTCCCCCCTCTTCCACTTCCCGTTTCATTTTTTTCTCCCTTCTCCGTGGTCCAGTTTCTCTTGTTTTGAACTACCGAGTATGAACCCTATATTTTTCTTCTCTATATATATTTTTTTCACCATTTGGTACATTTTTAAACAATGTGTACATTTAGGACCCTATATCCATAGGGAAATCAGACAATGGCAAGTTTAAGTAAAATTTGGAAATCAAATCGCCTGAAATTACAAATAAAGATTAGGCTATATATCAGTTTAGTGACATCGGTGTTACTGTATGGACATGAGACGTGGTATGACAATGAAACAATATCCAACAGACTTTGTAGATTTAAGAAGAAACCTTCCAAAGAATATTGGGAGTGAAATGGCGGGACAGGATTAGAAATGATACTATGAGAGAGATTACTCGAGTGCCATATGTGGATGAGATCATGGTGAGCGGTTGATGGAGATGGTTTGGTCATGTTCTTCACACTCCCCGAGAGAGATTAGTTCACCAAACATTTCATTGGGCTCTTCAAGTCACTAAAAGAGTTGGAAGACCCAGGCCTACATGGCTGAGGACTATGAAAAGAGAAGTAGGAGATGATGCATTGTGAAGTATTGATTTAAAAGCTCAAGATAGAGACGACTGGCAAAATCTGACTGAGGCGTAGGAGATGATGATGATGATGATGAGTAGGTTGCCAGGGCACCAGTGACCCATTGAGATACTATTGCTAAAAGAGGTTTTGAGTCCTTTGACTGACCAGACAGTACTACAGTGGACTCAAACTTTCTGATTACTGCTTATTTTTCCTTTGCCTGCACGTACACAGAATAGCCTGGCCTCTTATTTACACTTTCTGTTGTGTCTTCATACACTTCACAACACTGAAATTCGCAAAAAAAAATTTCATCTCTTAAGGGGTTAGTTACTGCACTGTAATTGTTCAGTGGCTGCTTTCCTCTTGGTAAGGGTAGAAGAGACTCTTTACCTATGGTAAGCAGCCCTTCTAGGAGGACACTCCAAAATTAAACCATTCTTCTTTAGTCTTGTGTAGTGACATAGCCTCTGTACCATGGTCTTTCACTGTTTTGGGCTAGAGTTGTCTTGCTTGACATTAAACTTGAGCAGACTATTCTATCTTATTTTTTTCTTCCTCTTGTTTTCTTGAATTGATATGTGGGGTAGGCTTAATAGAAGGGCAATGGAGGCCTGGTGGGTTATTAAGAGGTTTTCTTTATTTTTTCAAAACCATACTAAGTGGCCTCCCTTCAGTTGTAATGACTATCCTGGAAGGTATTTT
>NC_090740.1:59247982-59250482 GCF_036898095.1 Palaemon carinicauda
TTATTATTATTATGGTAGTAGACCCTCTTTAAGGCATGTCGCATTGAATGTAATTTCTGTCTCAGTATCACTGATTTTGTATTTTATTTTCTAAATAGATGATTTTCTTTCCCGCACTACTGCATTCCTCCATTAGCAGGGCAAAATTCGTCCTTCATCATAGGTAGGTAAATCCAATGTAAGTCTTAAATTGGGTTTAATGTAGCATTTACAAAGTAGGTAAAGTACAGTATCTAGCGATGTGTTTGGAGATGTATTGCCTCCCGTCCTCAGGCTGGAGTGGTTGAAATGATGCTGACAATGTCCTTATATATGAAATTTCTTTCTTGTTGAAAGAATTGGTCACTTATGGCGTGGGGTGAGAACTGAGGAGCAAGTAGTGACAAGAGGGGTGGGGAATTTTCATCGGCTGGGGCGCTTCCCGGGAAAGGCTGAGTATCAGTCAGGCTATCGCTCTGTTCACTTCTAGGTTTTAAGTCGTCATTTTGTTCATCAATTGCTGGGCTGTGGTTGGTGGATGAACTCTCTGTATTATTTCTATTGTAGGCATGCTATTAGGTCCCTGATTGGGGTCGTCTTGATTTTGGTTTTCCTGTTCAGTGGGGTCCATATCTGGTCTTAGGATGTTATTCCTTTGGCAGGAGAGGAGGAACTTCTCTTGAGTAGTATTAAGAAGGGGTTTCTCACATTGTTTGAGGAGGGCTTCGAGGACTCTCAGTCTTTTGCTGTCAGGGGCTCTGCCAATTAATATTGTGTTCTGAACGATCTCTTCTCCTCTGATGTTGCTGTTATGGGATTGAAGAGCATGTGCTTTTATGGTGCTTTGCTGGACAAGAAAACCAAAATCAAGATGACCCTGATCAGCTACTGAGGAGCATATCCAAAATAGAAATCATCAAGGAAAGGCCATCCCCAACCACAACTCAGCTTTCGAAGGAAAGAATGGCAACTCATCGCCTGACTGAGACTCACCCTTTCCCGGCAAGCACTGCAGCCAATAAAATTTCACCGCCCCACATACGTCACTACTTACTCCGTCCCCGCCGCCAAGGCGGCCAAGTAACTCGTATTTACATTGGCCGCCTGTTTCTCTAAAACAGAACTGCTGAATATAAGGACGTTGTCAGCTCCATTTAAACCATTCCAGCCTCAGGATGGGAGGCGATACCTTTTGAAACACATCATTTTATACTCTACTTTACTTACTTTTTGTACTTACATTATAAACTCTACATTAAACCCAATTTGAGACCTATCTGGGATTTACCTACCCTATATTATGTGAGAGTACAAAATCAATGCTACTGAGGCAGGGATTATAATTAAGGACACATATTATTATTATTATTATTATTATTATTATTATTATTATTATGCTTGCATATGATGTACACATCCCCTGTAATGAAGTGAAACCATAGGTAAGTGTACCGAGGTACTCGTTATGATGTCATTTATATGCAGTTGCCTATCTGATTCTTCTTCCTTTGTGTCTTCGATGCTGAGTGGACTACTTTAGAGATTCATGCCTTTAATGTATGCTGAGCAACGCAATGCTATGAAATTAAGTATGACGTAATTACAGAACTAATTAAATATTTTATTTTAGAAAGGACAATCAAATATGAGTCCACGTGCTATATAGATATCAATTCTGGAAGGATATCAATTAGTAGATAGAACTGAAATTTCTTATAGGAAAATTACCTCAAGGGCTAGTCGAGGAATTTTAGTTACGCCTGTCGACAATAAGAGAATACTTATTTCTGTCAGGAATAGACTCCATTCAGGAGAACGATGACAGTATTAGTATCAAGTTTCGCTGCATAACATTCTTAATTCTTCTTTAACCAATATTTTCCAATCAACTTCGATGAATAGAAAAAAAAAAAAACGAGAAGTTTGATCGAGAAATAATATCAATGTATAATCGAGTTAATCAACCAAACCTCAGAAGTTCAATTATTTTGGAAGATTACAGAAAATGGAATATTGGGAAACGAAAAACTAGTTCCAGTAATACAAACAGAAAATACTTTTGAGAAGAATAACAAAATTGGAAGGTTTGGCATGCTAAGATATTGAGATAGAGTTAAAAGATTGAACGGAAATTATAAAGAAATAGAAAACATTCAGGAAAATATATTAGGGAAAGAGTGGTCCAACTATAGGAAACATCAGTACACACGATTTTGAGAGAAATAATATTGGGAGTTTTTAGCATTTTACTTTTCACAAATATATACAAGCAAAAATCACGATATTATTTTAAAATAGTAATGCATAATGTCAGATACATATGTAAGATCATATCTGCAATCTTATCTCTCTCTCTCTCTCTCTCTCTCTCTCTCTCTCTCTCTCTCTCTCTCTCTCTCTCTCTCTCTCTCTCTCCTGAACAGACATCGTGTATATAGTCCCCTATAGGGGACAACTGTCTATCCATTTTACTCGAAACTTTTCAGTGACAGTGGCTGTGGACGATGTCACCGGGCTTACG
>NC_090740.1:59257982-59267982 GCF_036898095.1 Palaemon carinicauda
ACACAAAAATGTAGATCCAAAAGACCTGGAAAATTACCGCCCAAGAAGTATACTTTTCGTGATATATAAAATATTTACAAAGATCATATAATGACGAACAGAAAGACAGTTAGACTTTACTCAGTCAAGATAGCAGGCATGCTTTAGAAGTGGTTATTTATCAACTGACCATGTTCATGTAATTAACGAATTATTGGAAAAAAAATAACAGTATGACAAACCACTAGGGATGGCATTTATAGACTATGAGAAAGCTTTGCATTCTGTCAAAGCCTCAGCAGTAATGAAACCCATGTAGAGACAAGGAATAAATTAATCTTATGTTAGAATACTTGAAGATATCCATACAGGAAGTATAGCAATTCTAAAATTACCCAAAAATAGTAAAACAAATCCGAATTGAGAAACGAGTTAGCCAGGGATATCCCATCTCTCCTACATTATTCACAGTAGGCTTAGAAGAAGTTTGTAGAAATTTAGATTGGGAAAATGTAAGAATTGATATTAAGGGGAATACTTTAACAACTTAAGGTTCGCAGATTATATAGTTACTTTTAGTAAATCATGAAAGGAATTACCAAAGATAATAGATTTAAATAGAGAAAGCAGAAATGTAGGATTGAAAATGAATATGCGTCAAACTAAGATAATGTTCAAGGAAAATGGAGAGACAGCAAATAAGAGTTATGGACAAACTTGTCGAGATTGTTAATGATTAAACGTATTTAGGACACACAGTACGTGTTTTCCCAGGACACGAGACCGAAATTAAAATAAGGATAAACAATAGATAGGGAGCATTTGGTAAACAAAATAAATTAGGAAAAGTAAGATGCCACTTTCCCAAAATAGAAGTGTTTAATGATATGGTCCCACCGGTATTAACTTATGCATAAAAAACTTGGAGCCTTACTAAAACCATTGAACATAAGCTAGTAACATTACAACTCAAAGAGCTATGGAAAAAAAATAAATGATGGGATTAATAGCAAGAGGCAGAAAACTGTCTACATGATTACGAGAGCAAATTAAACTAAAAGATATTCTAACAACATGTAAGATAAAGAAATCGACATGGGTAGGATATGTAATGAGAATGACAGATAATAGATGGACATTAAGAATAACAGAATGGGTCCCATGAGACTGTAAAAGTTGCAGGGGATGGATTGACGAAATAAGAAAGGTTGCGGTTGCTGATTGGCATGCATAGAAAGACCATAAACAGACGCAAATTGAAGAATATATCTGAGGAATTTGTTCTGCAGTAGATGAGTAACGGCTCATAATGAATATATATATATATATATATATATATATATATATATATATATATGTGTGTGTGTGTGTGTGTGTGTGTGTATCTGTTCGTGTGTCTGTGCGTGTGTGTGTTGTGTGTATGTATTGATGTATTTCTCCTAACATTGAGTGACTCGAGCAGAGAAAATCAACATATGTTAATTATTTTCGCACACACAAGCACACACACAGTCCTGTATATATATATATATATATATATATATATGAATATTACAGTAGGTATAGCAAGCAGAGATTAGAAGACGAATTAGCAATAAGATACACATGTATACCATGGCTGTCATCCCATTTTAAGGATACATGGCTGACAAAAATTTCAAATTTCATTAAACTTCAACTGAAAAGGAATACAATTTAATCATGAAAGAAACCCTTTCTGGTATTTTTCTTTTGTATTTTTTCAAAGACAAGATTTCTTAGCTCCAAAGTATTTTTCTCGAGTTAACAAGAATAGGAGCTTTTAGCACTTGCTGGAAAATTGGTAATGTTACTCCACTATGCAAATGTGTTTGTGATAGCTCAAGTCCAACTGATTACCGCCCTATTTCCAAAACTCCCATATTATCTAAAGTTCTTTAACGCCTTTTGTCCTAACGTCTAAATAGGTTTGCAGAAGGTAATAATTTGTTCCCTAGTTTGCAATTTGTCTGACGTAAAGGCCTTGGAGCATGTGAAGCTCTCCTTACAATATTCAATGCTTTATAGAAATACCTTGATTGTCGTGAGGAAGTTCGTATGATTGTCCTTGATTTTAGTGCTGCCTTTGACCGTGTTAATCATGAGGCCCTTGTTTTCAAACTCAAATAGTTAGGAGTGGGTGGATCTTTTCTCAGCATCATTGTTGAAATTTTTAGTAATGCAACGCCAAGAGTTTTGTTGATGGGCACCATAGTGAGTATAGGAATATGATATCTAGTGTTCCTTAGGGTAGTTTATTGGTCCATTACTTTTCATACTATATACGCATGACATGTGGTTTAGTCTAGAAAACAAGCTTGTTGCATAAGCAGATGATGCTACTCTCTTTGTATCAATTCCATTCCCTGAATGTAGATCTGGAGTTGCTGAATCCCTTAATAGATATCCAGCTAAAATAAGTGCTTGGTGCAAATTATGGGGGATGAAGTTGAATCTCAACAAAACTCAAAGTATGATTGTAAGAAGGTCAAGGACAGTAGCTCCTCAACATCCTGATCTCAGCATTGATAATACTCCCTTAACTCTGTAGGCTCTTTTAAAATCTTAAGTGTGATTCTTGACTGCAAGTTTACTTTTGAGAAACACGTTAGGTCTGTGCCTTCTTCCATTGCATAAGAACTTGGCTTATTGAGAAAGTTTTGTAGGATTTTCGGTGATCAATCTTTTCTGAAGAAGTGTTTTAATTCTTTCATTCTACCTTGTTTCGAGTGTTCTCCTGTCTGGTCTTCAGCTGCTGATTCTCTTCTTAATTTATTGTACAGAAACTTACGGTCTATTAAATTTCTTATTCCTGATCTAGATATTAATTTCTGACACCGTTGTTCAGTTACTTCATTATGCATGTTGCATAAGATTTTTCATATTTCTGACCATCCTTTACATTTAGATCTTCCCGGACTGTACCATCCGGTACGTAATACTAGGCATACAGTTAATTCTAATGGTCAGGCCTTCTCCATGATGAGGCTCAATACTTCGCAGTATTTTATAAGTTTTATTCCATCTGTAACCAAGTTGTGGAATTATCTTCCTAATCGGTTAGTTGAATCGGTAGAACTTCAAAAGTTCAAACTTATAGCAAATGTTTTTATGTTGAACAAGACATAAGTTTCTTTTTATAGTTTATATGTAAAAGATCTTTCTTAGTATTGTTGCTGTTCTTGGAATATTTCATTTTAATGGTTCATTACTTTAGTTGTAGTATATTTATTTCCTTATTTCATTTCCTCACTGGGCTATTTTTCCCCGTTAGAGCCCCTGGGTTTATAGCATCGTGCTTTTCCAACCAGGGCTGTTAGCTTAGCTAATAATAATAATAATAATAATAATAATAATAATAATAATAATAATAATAATAATAATAATAATACTCCCTTTGTTTTATTTCTAACTGTACTTAAACATTAATTCTACTAGTTACCCTCCTAGCCTTTTATTTTTGGTGAGAGTATGTTTAAAAAAAAAGAAAACTCACTTTCTTGTGTTACTCAAATTGTATAATGCCTGCTTTGACTGAAGGGATACGCAAACTTGTATTATTGGAGTATCCAAGACCTACAGGAAGAGGTATATGTAGGTCTTCATACTATGCCATGAAATGTTTAATAATGTTAGACTGCATCTCTTTCATACCTTCCCTGCAACGTCTCCTTTTAGAATAATTTTTGTTTTCTCAATCTTCCCTCTAAAACCGTACGGTTCAGAGTCGATTTTTATTGATAATTCATTCGTTCCCTACTGTAATGTTACATGTTTCTACTGTAATAGTGAAGTGTGCGGTAGTGCGTAAACTATTTAAATGTGTCGCAAATTTCATGTTCCTCAAATCTTGCTGAAACTTTTATCCTCTTTATATCTTAAACAGTAAGTGTGATGTCATATTAGACCTTGTTCTTCTCTACAACTAACAACTTTCTATCCCTTCGTTACTGATATTTTAAATTTGGTAGTTAGTCTTTTATTTCGTGATGCTTAGTTTTCTGTAATATCCATATAACCACATTCTGAAATTATTTTTTGTTTGTTTAAGATATGATATACGAACTAGTAGCAGAAATCTTCCAGAAATGTTTCTCGTGATTATGAAGAAAAAAAAAAATAATCTCAATGATTTTGACCTCTTTTTCTTACAGGAGCGGGGTAGACACTTATAAGTGAATAAGGGTCTAATTTCTTTATTCCCTAACACTGGTGACTACTCCATATGCATTTCAACCTTGGTTTCTTTAGACACCGACTTTGTAGCAGTGAAGGTTGACTTAATACTCATTATTTCTTCCAATTTATATTCACTTCCTGTGTCATTTTCAACGTGATCAACATGGTAACTAGTAACTTTCCTCCTTTGCACAGCTTAAGAGAAATATATCTTCTCTTTAAAAGATACGGTGCCTATGGAAAAATGCCGTATTTGGGTGTCTGCTAAAGCGATGGAAATAAATGTCCGCTTTTCTTTAAACTTTTCTTAAAACTGCTCTTCGGATTTGGGAGTGAACGTTCTGTACCATCTTTTGACATGGATCTACCCAAGAGTTTTAGGCTTCAGATCTATATGATATTGATTCAAAACTAAATAAGTTGAGCTACATGGGAGGGCACTAGAGCTGGTGAGTTCATTCACCACCGAGGGGCAACTTTGAGAAACCCCACAGTTTCAATATGAAATGAAAGATAAAAAAGGTTGGATAGTTGAAAGCAAGATGGATGGAACAAATGGATACTAGAATGCTTTAAAGTGATTGTTGATAGGGTGAGAAAGGATGCTGTAAACACCATCAAGCAATGCCTATATTGCACCATGTTAGGTGCAGTGATGGCACTTCCCTTTAATGCGGTCGATTTCTTTGATAAGCAATGATCGTCTAACAAAACTATTTCTAGAAGTGTCTGCCTCTTTGACTTCCCCTATCTTTCAAACATGTTTAACTATAGCTAATATTCATATCGAAAACTCAGTTTTACAGGTGTTTTTTGAAAAGTATTTGGCCCCTAGCTGTCTTACCAGGTTTCTCACCAGCCCTTTTCCGTTTGTTCACTTACTGTGAGAAAAAGGTTTAAATATGTGAGAACTTTATTCGATGAAGTCGGGGAAGGTGTTTGGGCCTTGGTGGCATCCCTTCTTTTCCTAAGGAGCTTACAATTAAGCTTTTATCTGGCTTTTCTTTCAATTTTTTATGCTTATTCTAAGCAACGAGTCTTGGCCTTCATATTGATGGTATAAATTAAGTAAGACTTTTCCCTGGAAGGACGACCCCTGTATATTTTTTCCATAATACTAATTTGCTATTTTGTAACATCGTATTCCTCTATTTACGGTGGCAGTTAGAATTCTACAGATGAAATACTTAGGAAGAAAATATTTTTACATGTTTGTATCACCTTCTTTTCAAGTATTTTGAAGATTGCTCTGAAAGGAAACGCTTTACAAGAAAAGAGTTTTCAACTATTGCCTGAATGTAGATGTGTGTTATCAATTCGTTAACCAGTGATATTGTTGATGTATAATACGAAATATGTATGTAATAATCTTCCATTTGGATAGTTTCTTAACTAGGCCACGATTTTCTTATTTTCTTGATGAAAAATAAGGAAAGAAAATTGCAGGCAGTCTTGTTACCATTAGGGCAACTCCGTCAAGTCATTTTCGTGTATATAAGGAAGCTTAATGCACTTAGAATTACAGTAATTTTGAATGAAATAGGGTTATTTGACGTCGTTTTCAAACTGATTTAAGA
Organism: Palaemon carinicauda; assembly: GCF_036898095.1. NCBI lineage: Eukaryota > Metazoa > Arthropoda > Malacostraca > Decapoda > Palaemonidae > Palaemon > Palaemon carinicauda. The sequence continues at coordinate 59,263,736 of NC_090740.1, forward strand.
TGCCATTAAGGATACTTAAGTTGTGAACGCTATAAAAATCCAAGGATTTATGCATGCACTCAGCGCACCAATTTCTTGGCAATCACTAACTGTACTTAGCAATATCTAACATACCTACATTATCTAGACGATCATATCATGTCGCAGGTATGACGGAGACATTAATTTCTGTTTAAGTAGTCTGTCTTTTATCAACGTATCTCCTGATTTGATGTTGAAAGGTTCATACAGTTCTAATTGTTCACTAAACTCGATTAGAAAGTTATCTTGAAAATTTTAGCATTACCAATATATATATATATATATATATATATATATATATATATATATATATATATATATATATATATATGTATGTATGTATGTATGCTTATGTGTGTAGGTGTATTATAGAGGAAAACCGTGTGTAATGAATTCTAAAGTATTTTGAAATGGATAATTACAAAATTGCGGTATGTTTAGGCAACGTAGTTGTATAGTGGTGTTTCAGCAAGTGGTCATTCTGACAATGAATATATATTTTCATAATGCTAGTTTATTCACTTATAATTAAATTGGATTTTTTTGTAATGTCTTGTGTATTATCAATATTGAAAAATTATATTTAAAACTTGTTTAATGTTGTAAATAATGAATACCAGTATAGCTATATACCTTGAGGAATCTCTAGATCAAAGGTTATGCAGTATTTGAATATCTTTTTCTGGAAAAGTTGTAATTATAACAGGAACCCTTTTACTTTACGTCATTGGATGACTGTTAACACCAATCGCTCAATTTGGATGTTGAGGATGGAATTATTCTGTAGATTGCTGTTACCATGGCAATGGTCATTGTTGGCTTTTGAGAGTTAAACTTCTGTACCATGGTCTTCAACCATCTTAGGTTAGTGTTCCCGTGCTTAAAGGCTACAGTCAGGCACACTATTCTACCTGTTATCTAATTTCCTTTCCTCGCTGCGATATTTTCCTTGTTGGAACCATTGGGCTTATAGCATCTTGCTTTTCGATCTAGGGTTAAATTTAGCTAATAATAATAATAATAATAATAATAATAATAATAATAATAATAATAATAATAATTATTGGAGTCAGGCAGTTCCCAACTGTCCTATTGCTGAAAATTATAAACCTTCGGAGATTAACAGCAGATGAAAAATGGTCTTGAAAATGACATAAAATATGCGATTCATTGCCTCCGAAGAGTTTCTCATACTCAATTTACCTGCTGTCAAATTCATGCCAGCTTCCATGACAGGTGGTTGAAATGGTTCTATCTTATTATGCAAATGATATACAATGCCCGAAACGTTCTGAATACATTTATCACAATTTAGGCGAAACCAAGATAAAAGCATTGGAGTTTTCGAAACGGTAGCTGTTCCCGATAACATCGTTTTGCGTCAACAGGAATTTTATGAAGTTGGCCATTTTTCCTGTCGGCGAGGTAGAAATTTAAATGCTTTTCTTTACAGCATCTGGAAATTTGGCTTCAATGAATTTGGATGTTGGTACGTTGAGCTACTTTCTGTTGATACTCAGGTATACTAAAGGGATTTTCTTGAAAGCTTAAGAGTATTATCTTTAATTTTTCAAAATGTAAGTAGTGAATTAATTTCTCTCTCTCTCTCTCTCTCTCTCTCTCTCTCTCTCTCTCTCTCTCTCTCTCTCTCTCTCTCTCTGCGTCTCCGATAGTATGCCTAGATTGCAAGGCTAGGACACCTATAATAAACAGTAAATTGGGTAACTAGTTGTTAGCCTACCGCTGCAAATCGCAGCTGAAGTGGAGAGAGAAAGGAAAATGGAGCGCAGAAAACAGACGAATATGCCAAACTTTCATAATGATTGCATACCATGGATACAGAAGGGTCTCTAATAAGTAATCCTCCTCATCCTACTGTGGTGAAACCATTCAGTATATATATGTAAATATATATATATATATATATATATATATATATATATATATATATATATGTGTGTATATATATATATATATATATATATATATATATATATATATATATATATATATATGTATGTATATATATATATATATATATATATATATATATATATATATATATATATATATATATATGAACTATTAGACAGCTAGATTAAAAAAAAATCCTCATTCCGCTGTCTTCGGATCGATGTCATTTTGTATGGAAGTTTGTTCTACAAATAATCCAAAGGTACTTAAAGTTTGTTCTTTTCATGCCAGTATTTTGAGAATAAAATATTTTGAAAGACGTGTCGTTTATTGTTGTATTATATATATATATATATATATATATATATATATATATATATATATATATATATATATATATATATCATTTATATATATATACATATATATATATATATATATATATATATATATATATATATATATATATATATATATATATATATATATATATATATATATATATATATATATATATATATATATATATATATATCATTTATTTGCTTATTTATACTTGCCAATCAGCGGGCGGGACCATTTGCATCGATCTATTTCCACTCGAAGATATTCGATCATCCAGATCTTGTAAGCAAGTTTTGCAGTTCATCTACACTAAAAATTTTCCCTCTCAAAGCTCACACATTGCTCCACCAGACCCTACCATGCAAAGATTTTCTCCATATAGTGATTATTAAGCCATTCCTCTCCAGAACTTGTTTCAACCCACATGTAATTGGCATCTTTGCCACCAATCCATCTTCTTATTTCACTACATTAGCATGCTCTTTTTTCATCCATAAACATTACTTACAGTTTTTCTTTACGTAAACTACGCAAACAGTTTCCGATCTCTCTATCTGTAAATTGTATTCATCGTTTACAATCTTTTGTAAAGGATAGTTGATTATTTTAGGACGCTTACAGGTATACTTGCGAATTCCCAACTATCTGTTATCTGTGATCTCCTCTTGCTGTCATGTGTTATTATATCCTTAACCCTTCCGTCATAGTAACATCCTTCCCTGAATTCCAAATACCATTTATTTTAAACATTTTACCCATAAATATTATTTAAACAATTTGACATCATATTACTAGTGATTATACATTTTCTTCATAAAAACCTTAATGGCAAGATACTGATAATATTTTTCACTTTCAGCAATCAATAATGCGCTGTATATAAACTGCAAGAACACCACTCCAGTTACAGCTACATTTTCTATTCTTTCTTGGACTTCTTGCATGAGTCCTTGCCCAGAAATATCAGGCATCAATGTAGGCATAATGCAACATCTCTATATGATTGCTTTTATAACAATTTTTTTTTCTTCATATTTGCATAATCTGACGTATGCTGCTCTTTATTAATAAAGTTTCTATTTTTTCTTTATCCTTAGTGTATATATTTAATCATTGTTTCAGTATCTAAAGGATGAACACGCTAGCGGATTTCATCCAAAATGTTCAATTTTTGGTCCGAAGCCTATTATTTGTTTTTAGTCTTTGCTTGGAAAAATGTTGAGCCTTTCATGACTTTCCTGTTTTTTGTGCAGCCTTAAATTGGATAATGTTTTTTTTTTATTTTTTTTTTTAATCCCACAAATGTTGGGATGATATTCTTATAATAGACTCTTATTCTTTTCCGTAATTTTTAATTCCGTCCCTATTTTTCCTTTCCAGGTATTTTTTATGAATTCAATTATATAGTTCTATTCAATAAAATTTATAATTTTTAATTGTTTTATTTTCTGTCCATTGCACATTTTCAATATAGCGTTAAAATACCCAAAACATGACTTACATGTTTAATTTTGTAGAGCCCTTCAATAGACATAACACGAAATGAGATTTTCTTTTGAAAACTTGAAGATGAGTGCCGATGTTGAAAAAAGTTGGATGTTCTTGCACCAAGACTAGTAAAAATTGTATAAGACTAAATTACGAGTATTAATCAGCTTTAATGAATATCATTACTTCGTGTACTTTGCTTGTGTACTATATGAGTTTATGCAATATACTTTCATGATTATCAAAATTTTGTGACCAAGCATGAAATTGATAAAGTATTACCACAACAACTCCATTTATATAGAATCTACTAATGATACTCCTACACTCGTGAACCCTACTTTTGCTCAGAAGAGGGAATTGCGTTTGGGATATTTTCTTTTTTTTTATGAGTTTGTAAGATAGTTATTTTATTTACCATTAATTATACATAGTATTTCACTTAATGGCATTTACTTGGTTTTCAGTTTAATCGTGGC
>NC_090740.1:59272982-59285482 GCF_036898095.1 Palaemon carinicauda
TGAATCATTTCCATGTATCAACATAAAAATTAACCCCTGAAAGTTTCACTTATCTATGAGTAAACTTGTGAGCTCTTTTTTTTTTTTTTTTTTTTTTTTCTTCGCTTGACATTAACCTTTGACCTAGGACTTACAAATTGGATGAATTCACTTCTCAACATAGCATGTAGTCCGTAAAAGTTTCACTACTCTATTAGTAAATTTGTGACCACCGTCACGGCGGCTTATTTTTCGTCATTTTGATCGACCTTGAACTTTGATCTAGGCCTTTCAAAATTGAATCACTGCCACTTCTTAACATAACAAGTAATCCCTGAAAGTTTCACCACTATATAAGTAAAATTGTGACCTTTGCCATGGCAGTACATTCCTCGACCTTTTGCTCGACCATGACATTGACTATTGACCTAGGACTTTCAAAATTTAATCACTATCACATGTCAACATACTGTATTTGTTATCACATGTCAACATACTGTATTTATTAATCCCTGAAAGTTTCACTAATCAATGAGTAAAATTGTGATCTCCGCCATGAGACCTTATATCTCGACCTATTACTCGAACTTGACCTTGACATTTGACCTAGGACTTTCATTAATCCCTGAAGGTTTCATTACTCTATGAGTAAAATTGTGACCTACGCCACGGCATCTTATTTAGCGACCCTTTTCTCGATCTTAACCGTTGACTTTCGACTTTCAAAATTGAATCACTTCCACGTCTCAACACAACAATTAGTCTCTAAAATGTTCACTACTCTATGAGAAAAATTGTGACCTCAAGCACTGCAGCTCATTTCTAGACCTTTAGCTCGACCTTGACCTTGACCTTTGACCTAGGACTTTCACAATTGAACAACTACTATTATTCAACATATCAATTAATCCCTGAAAGTTTCACTACTCTCTGAGTAAAATTGTGGTCAGGAAGATCACACACAAACAAACGGACAAACAGGAGCAAAACATAACCTCCTCTCCGACTCTGATAGAGGAGGTAATAATTCTCTAGTTGGTTGTATCTCAATATGTGGCAAGTGCCCTGACCAACTTATTATCTACCCACGTACATACTGTATATATATATATATATATATATATATATATATATATATATATATATATATATATATATATATATATATATATATATGCATATGTGTATGTGTCTGTGTTTAACGTATCCTGAACTAGTATAAAATTGACCCGTTTTATTTATATATACAGTAGACATAAATAAGCTGTCAATTTTTTTTTCAGATAATTCAATTTCTTCACACTGGAAGAAATATAGTTGATTAAATTCCTCAATCCCTTCTCTATACTTGGTCAACCTAACTCTGTTATTGTGACTTAACCAAGATGTCTGATGAAATACAAACCTTGCGAACTATAATTTGTTAGGATTACGGTCTTCCTATTCCTATATTAAAAGCATAGTTATAGGCCTACGGGCATTCATATTAATATCAAGAGTTTATTGTGTCGTAACACATCCTATTATTCCTTTATTCACCAGTGATATGTACGGTTTTGGGGGTCCTTTATTGGCGCTTTAGTAAAATTACTGCCATTATAGTAATTAATCTTTATGGTTTATTCCGATGCCTTTATCAAATCCATTAGAGCCATTATAACCTGTGGGCATTTCTTAACTGGTGAGAGACGTTGAAGGGATATTATACAATATTTTTAGGACCTACGGCAATATTTTGAGGGCGCATGTTCGTCATTTCTCCTCCTACTTACATTGCTATTAGCTTCTTTACTCGAAGCCAGCTCTGCTTCTCGTAATGAACGCAGTGGTAATAGGATCCCTTGAAGAATTTTGGGTTTTATGTCAAAATGCTAATACATTCTTCTTGTGGAGGCTGGCTAACTTAAGGCGAATCCTTTTGCAAACCTAACCAGTTCAAATGTTTTTCTCCTGTAATGTTAATGAAGTGAAGCGCGTCACCAAGTCTTTCGTTTATCAACAAACACAGACTAATATCAAACATGTTACAAGTTAAAGAACTCTCTACCCCTAATACCAACCTACCAAACCCTACCGTAACCCTCGGACCCCCTTTGTACCAAGAATAAAAATCTAGACATCCGAGGCTTCATAACAGGTACTCCGCAACGAGGATTTAATATAATTTGGTGCAGAGGAGGGAAGAAAAAGATTTATAGCTTGGGATATAAAAGTTCAAGGCGCTATTTCAACTCTCTCTCTCTCTCTCTCTCTCTCTCTCTCTCTCTCTCTCTCTCTCTCTCTCTCTCTCTCTCTCTCTCTCTCTCCCCTGCTTCTGGATGCTACTGCTGCTTCAGGGAGTTTAGTTTTTGAAGACTTTTTACTTTACTTCTAAGAGGTTTTTGAAGGGAAGTGTTTCAAAAACTGCATTTAGATTTACTTTAAAAAAAAAAACTAATGTTTTATAATCATATGAAAAAAACGGACCCTCGTAACAGTAGTATGAAAAAAACGACAGACCATAATGAGGATAATTGTTCAAATTATGGGCAGCTTCTAGAGTGCATATTCTCTACATTATCTACGCAAAGAACAAGAAAAAATACAAGAAAAATATCTAAAGAACCTTTCAGCTTCAACTTTTCATGAACAATGCTTGTCATTCACTGTGCTGTATTTTTCAGGAATTCTTAAATTCCGTTTCTTAGACTAAAGTATTAACCTATTAGTTATTGTAAAACTTAATAAAGATTAATTGACCATTCTTAACTTAACCCACGGCTATTTACGCAAAGGACCTCGGTCAGATTTTGCCAGTCATCTCTATTTTGAGCTTTAAAGTCAATACTTCTCCATTCATCATCTACTTCCCGCTTCATAGCCGTCAGCCATACAGGCCTGGGTCTTCCAACTCTTTTAGCGCCTTGTGGAGCCCAGTTGAAAGTTTGGTGAACTAATATCTCTTGAGGAGTGCGAGGAGCATGCCCAAACCATCTCAATCTGCCCCTCACCATGATTCATTAACATATGGCACTCGAGTAATCTCTCTCATAGTTTCATTTCCAATCCTGTCCTGCCATTTTATTCCAAATATTCTTCCGATGACTTTGTTCTCAAATCTTCAAATCTGTTGGATATTTTTTCATTGTCATGCCACGACATATGTCCATACAGTAACACTGATCTCACTAAATTGATATATAGACTGTTTTTTATATGTGTGATTTCAGGCAATTTGATTTCCAGATTTTACTTTACCTAGCCATTGTCTGATTTGCTCGTTCCAATCTTTCATTAAACTAAAATTCTAAAGATCCTGTATTGGAGATCATAGTTCCTAAATATTTCAATAATTCTACCTAATTAATCCTTTTTCCTTCCAATGATATTTCATCTTCCATTGCATTTTCCGTTTTCATTATCTCTGGCTTTCTTCTATTCATCTTGAGCTCAACTTTGCAAGTCATGTTATGTTCTGCTAATAAGGACAGCATCATCAGCGTACTATAGGTCAGCTAAATTCCTCTTACCAATCCAGTCCAATCATTATCCACTATCTCCAACTGTTCTATGCATTGCAAAATCCACGAGGAGGATAAACAACATAGCCAGTTTTACTGCTATGAAATTAATACAATTCTTTTTCATTAAATTAATTATTAGGCCATCTTCTGCTCCTTTGCTTCTTTTCATGCTCTTTAATGCTTTCTTTACTTCTACTGTTTCGTTTAGTATCGGCTCAAGTGTTACATTATTTCTTTTGGCAAAGATATTTCTTCTATCATTGTTGCATAGCATTGTACAGAAATCTTCAATTTTTATCAATCCATCCCTATTGTTCCTTATATTACCATTTTCATCCTTTAAAGTAAATATCTGTTGGTATACTGTTCCAATTCTCCTTTTTTATCAGTTTGATGCTTCTTCCTTTCTTTAGTGTTCTCTTATTTTTGGTCTCATTTTCTTGGTTTTTTTTTTATAGTAATGGTAATTCTGTTACATCTGTTTTGGACTTCACCCTTATTTCAAGTTTTTCCTTTATTAGGTCTTTTCTGTTTTCCGATAGTTCTCCTTAGTCTTGTACAGAAAAGCTTTCAGCTATCCATTTTACTGATACAAATTTTGTTAAATAACTGTTCATTTTGTCTTTATTTGATTCTATTTCATCATGTAGCTGGGAGTTTCTACTTTGTATTGCTAAACTAAACTCGTCAGATTAGAAGGATTTTTCTCATATCATTCTTTCCTCTAAATAAATTTTGCTTCTCACCATTCTATGGTCGCTTGACTTCATATTACTTAACATTTTTCTCTCCCACTAAATTAACTTTTTCTCTAAGAATAAAATGTATTTCATTTTTGTTTCTCCACTTGCATTTCTCCATGTCTATTTTCTATGTTTCATTTTATATTAAAAAAGTGTTCATTGTTTCAAGATTTTTTCTTTCACCAAATTCTTGAAGAATGTCTCCTCCGTCTTTCCTTGTGCCTACTCCAACTTTACCTACCGCTGATTTTCCTCTCTTATTTTCACATTGTGTATCATTAAAATCGCAAAAACAAATGTAAATCGAGTCTTTTAATTTTTTTTTTTTTCGATGCCTGCAGATCTTGCTCTGTATGAGATGTTGATGTTTGCGTTTGAATGATCTTCAGTGAATACTTATTATTCAGTTGGTTAATCAATTCTGATATTCTATCACTAGTACTAAAATATTTTTTATTCTACCTGCAAGATTTTAAGTAATAAGAAACTCCATTTAATTTACTTTGTTCCTTCCATGTTCTCTGAAACAAAATATATGTCCCGCTTTTACCTTTATATAAGATTTCCCTGTTCCTTTAATTTCACTCAATTCTAATACATCCCAATTTATTTAACCATCCTCTTCTAGTAACACAGCAACATCTTTTTCCTTAATCAGGGTCCTGACGTTTTATGTTGTAAGGCTCAGTTTCAGAAGGTGGCCTGTTTTAGTCTAGAGATTTTTAGCTTATCCTGCAGTGGGATGTAACTGCCCGAACCTTGGACAGTTGTTTATGTCTGGGTTTTGGCCAGTTTTCATCACAACGTTAGTCACTACGGATTGGTGATGGTGGGAGATTATCATTTGATTGCTAACAGCAAACCGTCCTAATAGGGTTGGCCCTGATCATGGTGATGCGAAAACCATTTTTAACTCGTTAAGGTATTTGTCGAAAATACTTCTCGAGGTATCCCTTTTCACTAGTGTATAACTACTACCTCTCCCCCTTAGGTTTATATATATATATATATATATATATGTATATATACTTCTCGAGGTATCCCTTTTCACTAGTGTATAACTACTACCTCTCCCCCTTAGGTTTATATATATATATATATATATATATGTATATGTATATATACATATGTGTGTGTGCGTGTATATATATATATATATATATATATATTGAACGTATGTGCGCATATATGACTGTTCATCTTCGGATGAGTATGGAGACAAAAGGTTGAGGTTTCCTGGTTTTTACGGCCTTCTTGACCCCAATCAACATTTGTGTATAAGCGGCTGAATGAGAATGAAGATTTATTTTGCAGGGGAGATTATTTTTGCTCTTCTATGGTACAAAGTAAAGTCTTTCAAGTCAATAAAATCCAATATTTTACTCAATCACGATAATTTTTAGTGTTTTAAATCTTCGTCGCTGATAATTGTTATTAGAGAGAGAGAGAGAGAGAGAGAGAGAGAGAGAGAGAGAGAGAGAGAGTTTTGGTTGGAAAGTTATCCACTGTATTGTAGCATTAGGTTTTTTTATGTATTTATTCCAACCTATGTTATCAATGATGAGATCTAAATGTTGAGTAGTCACTGTCCTCGACCTACTTACATTGAGTTTTGTTAGGGCTCAACTTCCTGCCCCAATGGAGAAGTGCTTATAATTCTTCCATAACAAGTAATTTTTACCAAATGGTTACGTTTATAATAGCAGTTATTTACAAAGGGTCTAGTATAACATAAAGGCATGACAATAGTACACAGGAAAATTACTTCTTACTTGATACTACATGGAAAACGTAAAAGCAAATGTTTTTGTAGGAAAAAAATTTGATTTTCTTCTGTAAATACACGTTTTTACAAAGCGTATCATAAATGTCTTACTTTATAGTAATCAGATTAAAATTTATTTTGTGTAAACACTTCGTAGTGCGAAAAAATGTAATATTTGGCCCTATTGATGACATATATGAAATTTTACCGGATGCTATACAAGATTATATATATATATATATATATATATATATATATTTATAAATCGAATTTTCCCTCAATAACAAATACTGGGAGAAGCACTAGAAAGGAAGTTATCGATGCCCTCAGAATTTCATTACATCTGCAACATTCGCCATTTTATGCTTGCAAGTGACTGCAATCCCATGCATAATTCTGGCCACGTACTTCCATCTTGTGTCAGGAATCCATTCCTCTTCGTAAAACAGTTAGTCTCATATATTTCTATTTTCTTATTCTCTTTCAAGTTTTCATTACATAACAATTTTAGTAGACTGATGGACCCGAATGTGATCAGTATAAAACACATTGAATAATTTTATTTGTAAAATTAATAAAAAATTGAAAAATAATTCCAATTTTAAATATCTCTCTCTCTCTCTCTCTCTCTCTCTCTCTCTCTCTCTAATTATATATATATATATATATATATATCTATATCTATATATATATATATATATATCTATATATATCTATATATATATATATATATATATATATGTATATATATATATATATATATATATGTATGTATATATATAAATATGTATGTATATGTGTGAGCATTTGTATGTATTATTAATAAGTTCAACATTAGGACATTACCCGTGACAGGATCTAGACTAGACAAAGGAAAACAATGGACATCTTGAATTTTAAACTATTAAATCATGTGCAGAAAATTTCGAGAACATTAGTAAAATCATTTGCTGGTAAAAAAGATTCTGCTGCAGTCCCACCGTCGAGCAAGAACGATAGAAATTTTAAATTTCTTTCTAAGGTTTTATATCAAGCGATATCTTAGTCTTTATCTTCTATCTCATATCGTTTTTTAATTAATATAATTAAATTCGGAAACTTCCATACAATATTCTATCTAGGCCAATCCAGTATAACATGTACATATTGCCACCATTCCCTGTTATTTACTTCTTTTACCACATAAATTATATCACCCAACAAGTTCATCTTATAATTTTACTTCTTCCTTCATCATGCATAGACATTCTAATCAATATTCTGCAGATTTTTGCGAATACCTTAATAACTTACTTGCTTCCCCTAATCTTTACTACGCCATTCCCCATTTCAGAACATATACATGGGTTCTCTGAACAGTAAAACCTTCTAAGGAATGTACTTCAGCAATGAACCATAAAACCGTAGCGCCCGTAGATAGAAATACTGACACACACACACACACACACATATATATATATATATATATATATAAGTGAAGAGAGTAAGGAAGGCTGGTTCAAGAATTGGAGAGACAGTGAAAGATGGAAATGGAAGGTTGTTAAAAGGAGAAGAGGCAAGGAAATTGTGGGTGGAATATTTTGAAAGTTTACTGAATGTTGAGGATAATAGGGGGGCATATATAATTGCTGTTGCAGGTGTTGAGGTGCCAGTGATGGGAGATGAGAATGAAAGAGATTATAAGAGAGGAAGTGAGGAGAGCACTAGATGAAACGAGAGTAGGAAAAGCATCTGGTATGGATGGTGTGAGAGCTTAGATCTTGAAGGAAGGGGGCGTGACTGTACATGAATGGTTGGTGATATTGTTTGATATGTGTTTTGTGTTGTCAATGGTACCTATAGAATGAGGTTTGTGCGTGCATTGTACCACTATATAAGGGTAAGGGAGATGTGCATGAGTGTTGTAATTCAAGGGGTATTAGTTTGTTGAGTGTAGTTGGAAAAGTGTATGGTAGAGTACTTATTAATAGGATTAAGGATAAAACAGAGAATGCAATCTTAGAAGTACAGGGTGGTTTTAGAAAAGGTAGGGGTTGTATGAATCAGATTTCTACAGTTAGGCAGATATGCGAGAAATATTTAGCAAAAGGTAAGGAGGTGTATGTTGCGTTTATGGATCTGGAGAAAGTGTATGATAGAGTTGATAGGGAAGCAATGTGGAATGTGATGAGGTTATTAGTTGGTGGAAGGTTGTTGCAAGTAGTGAAAAGTTTCTACAAAGGTAGTAAAGCATGTGTTAGGATAAGAAATGAAGTGAGCGATTGGTTTCCGGTGAGAGTGGGGCTGAGACAGGGATGTGTGATGTCGTCGTGGTTGTTTAACTTGTATGTTGATGGAGTGGTGAGAGAGGTGACTGCTCGAGTGCTTGGACGAGGATTAAAACTGGTAGACGAGAATGACCATGCATGGGAGGTAAATCATTTGTTGTTTGCGGATGATACTGTACTGGTTGCGGACGCGGAAGAGCAGCTTGGCCGATTAGTGACAGAATTTGGAATGGTGTGTGAGAGAAGGAAGTTGAGAGTTAATGTGGGTAAGAGTAAGGTTATGAGATGTAAGAGAAGGGAATGTGGTGAGAGGTTGAATGTCATGTTGAATGGAGAGTTACTTGAGGAGGTGGATCAGTTTAAGTACTTGGGGTCTGTTTTTGCAGCAAATGGTGGAGTGGAAGCAGATGTACGTCAGAGAGTGAATGAAGGATGCAAAGTGTTGGGGGCAGTTAAGGCAGTATGAAAAAATAGAGGGTTGGGCATGAATGTAAAAAGAGTTCTGTATGAGAAAGTGATTGTACCAACTGCGATGTATGGATCAGAGTTGTGGGGAATGAAAGTGACGGAGAGACAGCAATTAAATGTGTTTAAAATGAAGTGTCCAAGGAGTATGGCTGGTTTATCTCGAGTAGATAGGGTTAGGAATGAATTAGTGAGGGTGAGAACGGGTGTAAGAAACGAGTTAGCAGCTAGAGTGGATATGAATGTGTTGAGGTGCTTTGGCCAAGTTGAGAGAATGGAAAATGGCTCTCTGCTAAAGAAGGTGATGAATGCAAGAGTTGATGGGAGAAATACAAGAGGAAGTCCAAGAAATGGGAATGAATGGCAAGCAATTGTGATGCAGTTCCAATAGGCCCTGCTGCTTCCTCCGGTGCCTTGGATGACCGCGGAGGTAGCAGCAGTAGGGGATTCAGCGTTATGAAGCTTCATCTGTGGTGGATAACGGGTGGGGGGGGGGGCTGTGGCACCCTAGCAGTGCCAGCCTAACTTGGTTGAGTCCCTTGTCAGGCTGGGAGGAACGTAGAGAGGAGAGGTCGCCTTTTTTGTTTCATTTGTTTGATGTTGGCTACCCCCCAAAACTGGGGGAAGTGCCTTGGTATATGTATGTATGTATATAGATAGATAGATACTCCCTTTCTAAATAGGGATACCGTAAAGGGTATCCGCATCGCACTGATCAGCAAAGCTATACTAGTCAGGGCCACTCATACTAGGTTAGTTTGTTGTGAGCTATCAGTCGTAAATTTCCCACCGTCACCAATATGATGTGGCTAGCATTGTGATGAAAACTAGCCAAAACCCAGACATATATATATCACAACCCATCTCATATATGCATGTATATGCATATTAATCATGTGTACAAATATATATATGTAAGTATGTGTGTCTTTATATGTATACTTGTATGTGTATGTGTATATATATGATGTGTAGATATATTTATATATATATATATATATATATATATATATATATATATATATATATATATATTTATATATATATATATATATGTATATATATATATATATATATATATATATTGTAAATACATATATATACATATAAATAAATTATATATATATATATATATATTATATACATATATATATACACATATATATATAATTTTGCTTATGTATTTGTATGAATAAGTATTGGAAGCCTAACCTAAACAAATTTACCTGCCATCTGAAATTACCCTTCTTGGCACGTGGCTAATATGGGGTGAACTCCTCTGTACCAACCGTGTTTCACACAATTGTACATAATTCCTTTTGTATATATTATGGTTGTATCTTCGCTCTTCCCTCGCACTAAAACGAACATGAAAATTCAAGTCTGGTTTTTCCTCTGATTTTGTCCTTCTTGTGAACTTGTCATGTCCTGTTGCCTTGAGGTTTTGTATATAAGGAGAGTGTTCCACAACAATATAACTCAGTCTTTTCCAATCTGCCTTTGATTTCACAACTCCTCTCTCGGCCCGTCACATTGGTGACCCCGGAAGTCGACTCGCTTCCACCGCCTTCCACCCCCACCCCCTCGCCCCTCCATCGTTGGTACTATGACGGACTCTATGGCAGTTGGCGCTACGGCCTCTCCATTCAAACTTTCATCGTTTGCCAGCGGAGAGGCGTTTGCTTGGTTTCAGCGCGCAGAAATCCAGTTTCGTATCAGGGGTGTGACTCGCTCAACCACCAAAGCGGATTATGTTCTCGCGGCGATACCCGAGGACACCTTCCCAGAAATATCCGACTGGCTTTGTGAACAAGGAGACACCCCAATAGCGTATGACGACCTCAAATCATACCTTCTGCAACAGTACTCGCCGTCGCCAGCCGCCCGTATAGCAAAGCTTTTTCAGCTCTCGCAACAACCGTTGGGGGACCAAAGGGCTTCGCTTGCCCTCAGGGAAATGACCAGTATCGCTCGCCTTCAACCTGCCGCAGACGGCTCTCCTCGTGAGGTGAACCTACTCCGTGCCCTTTGGATACGCCGTTTACCTGAACCTGTGCGCGCTGCCATACCCGATGTCGATAGTTTACCCATAAAGGACTTGATGACCAAAGCCGACGCCCTTATGGACAGCCACTTCAAGACCTCCATCAACGCCTCCACCCCTGACGACGAGGATGCCTATTCAACGTACACCGAAGCTGACATGAATGCCGTAGGACATACACGCCTACCCCGTGACGTGCCGAAGCGGCGACAAAGCCGCCCACCACCCACCAATCGCTCGCGCCCCAACGAACGACTTCTACAGCCACTTACTACCTCCCATCCACCGCAGTTTTGCTACTACCACTTCAGATTCGGGGCAACCGCGAAGAAATGTGCCAAAGATTGTCAGTGGCCAAAAAACGTGTAAGTAGGCCATCGCATGTGGCGGTGGCCTCCCATGTTTCTAATCTTTTCTTTTTACAGGATGCAGGAACGGGCGTGCGATTTTTGGTAGACACGGGTGCTTGTCGTTCTCTTTTGCCAAGGAAACTCTTCAAGGCACAACGTAGTCTGTCTACATCTGCCGACGTCCGCTTGGTAGCTGCCAACGGATCTGCGATACCCACCTACGGTTACGAGAGCCTCACATTATCGTTCGGAAACGGTAAATTCAATTGGAAGTTTCTCGTTGCTGACGTCACAATGCCAATCCTCGGTGCGGATTTCCTCTCTCATTTCCACCTTCTGGTCGATGTCGCCCACCGACGATTGGTCAACGCGGACTCGTACTTGTCGACACCTCTTCAACCCGCCCCCTCTAACCTCGCTCTCCACATCAGCGCACCCACGGATGCCTACGCCCACCTCCTCACGTCGTACCCGGAAGTTTTCCGTCCAGAACTTCGCCAAACGCCCACGGTTCCTGCTAAGCACGGTATTTATCACCATATCAAGACGACGGGACCCCCAGTCTTCGCAAAATTCAGACGTCTGGCACCGGAACGATTGGCAGCCGCCAAACAGACGTTCGCCGAAATGGAGAAAATGGGCCTTTGCCAAAAGGCCTCCAGCCCATGGTCGTCACCCTTACACATCGTTCTGAAGAAAGACGGCTCCCTCCGTCCGTGCGGGGATTACAGGCGCCTGAACATGCAAACAGAACCGGATCACTACCCCCTCCCAAACATTGCCGATGTAACCTCCTACCTGCACAAAGCAAAGGTTTTCTCTACGCTCGACCTCCTGAAGGGGTATTATCAGGTGCCTATGAACCCAGAAGACATCCCCAAGACCGCCATCACCACTCCGTTTGGCACATACACCTTCAATTACTCCTGTTTTGGCCTTCGTAATGCTGGGGCAACGTTTCAACGTCTCATGGATGGCATCTTAGGGGACCTCCCTTTCTGTGTATGTTATATGGACGACATACTTGTGTTCTCCTCCTCAAAAGAGGAACACCTCCGTCACCTGCGCATCGTGCTCGACCGCCTGCAACAAAACGGCCTTGTAGTCCGGTACGACAAGTGTACCTTTGGCGCCAACGAAGTGTCGTTCTTAGGGCACCGTATCACTCCTGAAGGAGTCCATCCCCTCCCTGAGAAGGTAGCAGCCGTTCAGAATTTCCCCACGCCCTCGACCGTCAAAGCTGTGCAGGAATTCTTGGGCATGAACAACTATTATCACCGCTTTCTGCCAGCCATTGCCGCCACTCTTGCTCCCCTCTACGCCTCCCTCAAGGGCAAGCCAAAGGACTTGAAGTGGGGTCCCCTTCAAGAAGCGGCCTTCTGCA
>NC_090740.1:59295482-59312982 GCF_036898095.1 Palaemon carinicauda
AACCAGTCTAACTCTAAATGTTATATAAACAATTATCATATGCTACAAAATATTGTAGTGTATAATTTTTATAATTAATTTTTGTCTCCGTGTCTTTCTTTTACCTGGTATATTCATGTTTTTTTTTATTCCAATTACATCACATTTACTGTACGTTTCCTTTATGTTTCCAATGCGTCTCCAATATTTATGATTTTGATACTCTTTTTCTCTAGTTGTATTATTACTTGCTGACCATTGTACTTGTTTACTGAGCGCTTAAGTTTTCTTGATTTGAATGTCCCTGATGTCGACAGTATTCTTTACTGGCTGATTCATTACTTGGTGTTTCAGGATCCTTCAGTCAGATCTGAATACTACGCAGTACTCTAGAAGTTTTATTCCAGCTGTTACCAAGTTGTGGAATGATCTTCCTAATCGGGTGGTTGAATCAGTAGAACTTCAAAAGTTCAAAGTTGGAGCAAATGCTTTTTTGTTGACCAGGCGGACATGAGTCTTTTTATAGTTTATTTATGACATATTTGTTTTTGATGCTGTTAATAGTTTATATATGACATGTCTGTTTTGACGTTGTTACTGTTTTTAGAATGATTTATTGTTAATTTGTTCTCTTCATTTATTTATTTCCTTATTTCCTTTCCTCACTGGGCTATTTTTCCCTGTTGGAGCCCCTGGGCTTATAGCATCTTGCTTTTCCAACTAGGGTTGTAGCTTGGATAGTAATAATGATAATAATAATGTTGTTCATCCCATAGTTCTTAATTTCGAGAGATGGATTTTGTCACTTGTTGTGGTCCTAACATTGCCTAGCACAGTCGTATATCTATTTGCAGTTCTAATCTTGATAATCGCTCATGCAGTTTATCTTCTTGTTTTCATTCTCTTTTCTCCTGCCTGTTTCTTAATCGTTTTGCTTAGCTAAGAAAAATATAAAGAACTTGTGTGAGTAAGAAAGAAGCCAATAGCTACAGAAAAAAGAAGTTATGGCAAATCATAAAATGGAATATATTTCGGAAATCGGGAATAGGATTCAAAAGTGTTACTCATGCAAGTAGAGAATCAATCGACAAACCTAAGTGTAAACATTTTTGTGGATATGTGTGCCTTGACGATTATCAGAGGTGGACCAATATTATTACCATTCCCTGATTTTTAGTAAAATAACATCACTGCTCTTAAAATTGTATCTTGTCCCTTCTCATGAAGCACTTGAAACAAAACTTCTCGTCCCTCTTTTTGAAGAATCGAATGTAAATTTAAAAATGACCATATCGAAGGTAAAAATTTTGGATTTTTATCCGCTGAATAACAGAAGGTTATAGATACCACAAGAGCTTTAGCCTGTACAGGCAAAGTCTTTTATTTTCACATGATTATTTAACCCCAGTACCGTATTACCGTAGTTAACTTATGCTGTGAGGGTGATCTCGGATATTAATTTGTTTTTTATTATCATATCTGTGTTGAGGGTGTTAAGAATGTTATAATGATTTATAAAAGGGACTTCAATATAAGACACCCCCCCCCCCTCGAAAAAAGTAGGCTGCGAAATATACGTAACTGAAATCGATACCCTAATGAGAAATTACCTTTTTTTCTTTTTTTTTTCATTACAACGCATCCCCTGTATCAAGTCTCTCTCTCTCTCTCTCTCTCTCTCTCTCTCTCTCTCTCTCTCTCTCTCTCTCTCTCTCTCTACTTAATTTTAATGTAACTTTTTATGATTCAAAATGAACACTGCTACTATTTATTTATTTTTTTTTTTATTTATTTATTTTTTTTTTTTTTAATTCTGACATTTCCATTGGACGTAAGTGAATGAAGTATCAGAGTTACAGTTAATTTTAGTGATACATAATGATTGCTTTTGATTTATAACTGATATTGCCTAAATTAATTTTTATTGGAATCAACTGATTATTGTTAAATTTCCGTGTTCCATTTGATAATATCGTGCAGTTTGTGTGGCTAAGAGAACTAAAGAATGCATACATAAATGGTAGATGTCTTTCAATGTCTTTCAGATTCCAAATGCATGAATATAGAAATCAAATGTAGAAATATAATCTGACGTATTCAACAGAATTTCTGGAGACAAAATACCATCATTCAAAACCTACTGACTTCTGCAAGTATGGCTTTTAGTTTGAAGAGCCTTCCTATATCTAAATTCCGAATTTCATTTTTGTATTTCCCTCTTTTCTCGAACTTGTAATAAGCATGTAGCAAGCAGCGCACTTATAAATAAAGAAGCATGTCTCCCCATGTTTACTTTTACACAGCAATCGCCCTCAGACTTCTCATCGAAAAATGGTTAATTGTAACAAGCTAATTTAAACTTTAATATCATTGCGTTATTTTGTTATCTATTTTTATACCAGTGTCGACCTTATCGATAAAAACGCTGAATGTAATCATGCAATTGTCATCCTTATGTGAACTTTTGGGGGCCTAAAAATACCGGTGTTGTCTTTAAATAAGGATAGTTGTTCGGGAGGTGTCACCATATCAAGCCCTCCTCAATTCTCGTCATAAACTCTTTGTCATCCCTCTCCCCAGGTACTTTGTTACGCGTGACATTACCCAATGCTCTTAACTGTTCAGTGTAACACAGCCTACTCCTAAGTTGTAGTGAAGAATTCTTTACTTTCCAGTACAATTTGATAAACTGGAAGTCTAGATAAAGGAAATTTGGTAAGCATTCCAATTCATATATCCCTAAATCTCAAAATCTATGCTCTTTCTTAACATCTAAAATAATCCTTTTCCTGTTGGACAACCTCTTGAAAAAAAATTTAACAATTGTTAAAATAAGCTTTTCATTGTTTTCACTTGGGTGGAGGGGGGTTATGGACGCTGATATTGTGTGTGCGTGCGGCTGTGCTTGTTCCATCTCTTCCTTCAGCTGATCATGAGCGACATATAAAGTTGTAAACTAGTAAACATTGTCTGTTTATTTGTTAGGTGTATTTTCGATACACTCGATTGTTAAACGGATCCTTTCGATTTCAGTCAGGAAAGGAACATCGGAACTAAAGAGGTTGTATTAAGTTTCTCCATGCAAAAGTAATTTTGAGGTAAATACAATGTAAATAATGTTTTCTGCGTTTATATATTGCAAAAAATATGTATGCAAGTACAATAATCATTGGTCTTTGAATTTTCTTGTTTAGTATCATTTTCAGTCTCCAAATATTTGCAGGTGGTTCTAGATGGATCTTTGAGAGCTTTATTGAAAAAGGTATAATTAGTGATCCCATGACATAGTTTTACAAAAATATAAAGTATTGAGTAATGTTTTTAGCATTTTAAGCTTCCAACTCATTGCTACTTGATAATTGATTACGATATTACTAAAACACTTTTAACAATAAGATGAAAAATATAACAGGATAATACAGTTTAACCTAAATTGGCATTGTTTACTAGTTTCCATGTATGAGGATGTTGAATCTTTTACATGATTGGAATTACCGAGGATAAATGTCATCTTAGATCGACTGTCCCTCAACAGATATACAAACATTCACAAACCAAACTCTCACTCTCTCTCTCTCTCTCTCTCTCTCTCTCTCTCTCTCTCTCGTGACCTCTATTATCCTCCTCTCAAAAAACTCTTTCCATTAACTTGAAATCTTACATTTTCTTTTGTGACCAAGACTGATGATGGTCCTGATTGAGAACGATGTTCCGGGAGGAGCAAAGGAAATGGCGTACACAGACAGACCGGCTGACGCGGAGATATTTCAATGACCAAAGAACTTTGGAGG
The DNA here is from genome assembly GCF_036898095.1 of Palaemon carinicauda. Lineage (NCBI taxonomy): Eukaryota > Metazoa > Arthropoda > Malacostraca > Decapoda > Palaemonidae > Palaemon > Palaemon carinicauda. The sequence goes on from NC_090740.1 coordinate 59,299,253, forward strand.
ATTTTAGGCGACATGAATCTTATTAGGAAAGAAAAAAAGTAGAGGGTAATGTCATTCCTTTTTTATGATTAGTTGTCTTCAAGATATCGGTTAAAGTAAATATAAGATAATTTTATTCGTTATTCTTTTCTACTAAATGTCTCGTACACACACCCGTAGACTCAGATAAATACAAGTTCACACACACACACACACACACACACACACACATATATATATATATATATATATATATATATATATATATATATATATATATTGGGTAGATCAGTATACATATATATATATATATATATATATATATATATATATATATATATATATATATATATACACATGTATTTCAAATAAGCCATATATTTTAATACTTTAATGTCTGGATTCTCTTAACGACCTCGGGATGAGAGTCTCGAGGCGAAATCACTCTAAGTCAATAGCATCTGACCGGCCGTTACTCGAGCCCTGGTCCAGGATGCTTGTATGAAAGTGACCGTGGCTAAATGGTACGGTCACTGTCATTCAAGCATCTTGGGGCAGGGTTCGAATCCAGGCCGGTTAGATGCTATTGTTGAGTGATTTCGGCTCGAGACTCTGATCCCGAGGTCGTTGGGAGAATCCAGACAGTAATGTATTAGAATATATGGCTTATTTGAAATATGAAAAAACACGTTTTAATGTGCAAAATTATCATATATATATATATATATATATATATATATATATATATATATATATGTATATATATATATATATATATATATATATATATATATATGTATATATATATGTATATTTATATATATATATATATATATATATATATATATATATATATATATATTGATCTGTGTATTATGTGGATTTATATATCTTCGCAAGAAAAATTGTTGCAGTTTGTGTCACTCAGCATGAACTTTTGCGTTGATATACTTAATCTTACACAATAACAACAGTGAGTTGAATTATCACTAATCTTGGGATTACTATAATTTGCAACTATTACCGTAATTACATATTTAAATAGGTTGCCTATACACGTGTTTACGGAGAAATCACTGTAACTAGACTTAATTGAGCAGGGTACTTGATAAGTGGAATTACTATTTTATGTTCACTACCTCTGCCATAATAATTGTGATAACCATTAGAGCCGATTAGTATGTATTGCTAGACTAATATATATTTTTATATTATTTTTTAGACTAATGATTAAACAGCCTAAATCAAGCTGCGCCTTATATGTGGCCATATAAAGAATAGAGGATCTTGATGAATTTTGTCAGCAAACTTAATTATAGAATGAGGATATAGTTCATGTTGATTGGAAAGCAATAGATAATCGTATTAACTTTTACAGTCAACCAAAATTATCAATTATGGGAAAACGTTTTCAATTGACCTAAATCCTTGCTTTGTCGATATTTGGGTCTATTCATTAGGAAAAGGCTATCATGGGTACGTCTTGTATTAGTTTTTTGTAAGGATGTGCAAAATACAGGTTTAGGCTAGAATGAAGATACTTGTGTAACTTCCTACAACTGTTTTTATTTTTTTTTCTATTCATCGATAATGTGTCCTTATCCTTACTTCTCCTCTATGTACTGAGTAAACGGGGTACAGTAGACGGCATTGTGTTTTGATGCATTTCCTTGTCTAGAAATGTTCTTTAATATAATGAAAAAGTACATTTAATAATTAAGTTTGTACCGATTATTGATCATTATGGTTACTGGAATAAAGATGTTTACGGCTGCAACATTTAGAAGAGGACATATTCAAAATAAATATATGCTAATTAAGGATGATGAGCGCTCGAGTATTTAGAGAAAAAATGTGATATTATATGACACTTGTATTTTCCATCATGTTTCATTTAGATTTATAAATATTTTTATTGTGAAATGTGTCAATTTCAGTAGAAATATCGTTCCAATCATTCTGATAGGAAAAGATTATATCCTATATTGGTTTTGTTATGATTCTCACATTTGCTAGCTTTAAACTCATAAATAGCTTCAGTTAGTTTGCTATCCGATCGTAGACTATGAATTTCGTATTCAGATTGTTACCTCTTCGTGTCCGGTCACATGGTTAATCAGTGAGTGATATCTGCTGACATTCGGGAGATTGGGGAGAAACCTGGAAGTTGGAAGGCACTACATATGCATCAAATCAATACGCAATTATTACTACATGTCCTGAAATCCACGTGAAGGATATACGCATTTATCGTTCTCCCGGTATATGAGCAAATATGTCTTGAAAAATCTTACCCTCGTGTGTGTATATATATATATATATATATATATATATATATATATATATATATATATATATATACATATATATATATATATATATATATATATATATATATATATATGTATGTATATATATGTATATATATATATATATATATTTATATATATATATATATATATATATATATATATATATATATATATATATATATATATATATATATGATGTGTGTGTGTATGTGTGTGTATGTATGTGTGTGCGTGAAGGCAAAAGACTGAAAGTTAAATAGAATAAAGTTAAAACATGGAGGGATTGATTGGGTCGCCATTTGAAAGATGAATAGTGATGTAAAAGGGAACACCAAGACAGCTGCTTTCTACGGAGGTTGAATAGTGTGTGTTGAAAGGTCCCTGCAGAATGACAGGAGAAGAGAATCATTTCCTCAGTGTAACTGAATACGGGCCGAAACAGTACTTTAAGAAATTCAGGTAATTTAACTGGCTACAAAGACGAAGAAGCTGGATAAAAGAGACGATGTCATGATCATTCTATGTATGAGAGCAGCATTTATTACAGATTTGGAAAATATTACTAGGTACTTAAGATACATCAAAATCATATTGAAAATAATCAGTAATATTTTGAAGAACAGTTTTAATAATGAACCATAGACAATTCAATTATTTTGATGCTAAAAGATTCTAAAAATCAAATGGGGGAAACAAGGAAGCAGATAATAAAAGCTTTCTTGGGAAGAAAGGGCTATTATGAATCGAGTGTAGCCAATAGAGCGCAAGTTTCAAGCGCAGAAATAATAGTTTACTAAGGCAGGCTTTGATCACATACACAAACATCATTTGCCTCGACTCCCTTGTTGTTGGCTCATTCTATTTGTTGATTTATACATACCATACGATCAGGATCTTATATAATTCAACTTCTGGAACAATTCATATATATTTGGTGTCCAGATAATGCATTTATATGCAGATGCACATATTGTAGAGCCAGCATGCCATGGATGATCTAGTTGTAGTTATATTTCTCTATTCAAAACGAGACGGAGCGTAAATTTGCAAATATGAACAAAAGAAGTAGGATACTTTAAGAGTGGGAAAGGGATAAAGAGAATGAAAGTAATGAACGTAAATGGGAAATTTAATGGCAGCTGCGGCCTGTAGTAAAATTCTATAATTAGAGGAAATTAACTCATTTGGAAGAGAGATAGTGAGAGAGAGAAAAAAAATGTAAGCTTCTGTAGCTATCATTCGATTTGTGGGTTTCACTGAAATGGATGCAAGATATCTATACAGAGAGAGAGAGAGAGAGAGAGAGAGAGAGAGAGAGAGAGAGAGAGAGAGAGAGAGAGAGAGAGAGAGATGCGATCTCTGGCGCTGAGCCATAATCGTCCAAGGGACCTGGATTTTATAGTCACTAGGTTGGGTTTTAGTGGAGAAGCTTAAGACATTGTAACCAAAATTAACGATTTTCTTTTGCTCTCCAGTTTTTCTTATCTTAAAGACGAGAGAAATGTTTGGAAGACTTAAATTCAACCTTTTTTAATTATAACAATTAGGATTAAAACACACTAATAATAACAGTAATCATAATGATGTTTATATAGTAATGATGATAATTAGAATAATAATAATAATAATAATAATAAAACAAGTATTACGGATAATTTCAAAAGTAATATACAAAGTTAACTAATCCATGGGTAAAACTGGTTATATAGTTGCGTAATATATCTTGTTGGTGTTTGTTGTTAAAATTAATGACTGTTGTTGTTTATTTGAAATGTCCCATGCATCCAAATATAATTATCTTGATATTCATTTAGTATATTCTCTATTGCTTTTCCATGGACAGGGAACCAGTCTTCAGTGAATACAGTGCGTCCTTCCTAGCTTATACATTTTTTATTTTTATAATTAACAACCTTGCTCGCCGTCCACACCTCTCCATCAACCAGCAAACTCCCTGACTTTTCTAGTTTTGCTTTCTAATTAATCAAATACGGGTCATGAAAAATGAACGTGATGACGTCCACGATTCGTTAAAACGAGTTTTGATCAATGCGTGCGAAAAATAAAACTGATCTTTAGTGCATCATTTGTGTTTTTCTCTTCCATTTTGGCTCACATGATTGGGATATGAACGCTATTATGAGCGTTGATATTATTAACAGTAATGAATGTCACACTGATTATAGATTTTTGGAGCGCTATATAGAAACATTATTCGTAGTGATTATTTAGTTTAGGAAAATTACCAATATTTTTACTATTTGTTCAATAAATTTAAGTTTCAATTAATTTATGAATGTTTTGTAAAATATATATATATATATATATATATATATATATATATATATATATATATATATATATATATATATATATATATATATATATATATATATATATATATATATATATATATATATATATATATATATATATATATATATATATATATATATATATATATGTATATATATATATATATATATATATATATATATATATATATATATATATATATATATATGTTTGTGTGTGTGTGTGTGTGTGTAAGAAATGAAGTGGTCATATACAGGACATATAATGAGAATGACTGATAGTAGATGGACATTAAGAACACCAGAATGGATCCCTAGATATTGCAAAGAAGCAAGGGAAGGAGAAGAGGATGGATTGACGAACTAAAAAAATTTGCGGTTATATATTAGCATTGAATGACCATTAACAGACGGAAGTGGAAGGACATGTCTGAGGCCTTTGTCCTCTTGTGAACTAACTATGGACAAGGATAGAAACACACACACGCATATATATATATATATATATATATATATATATATTATATATATATACAGTGTATATATATACAGTATATATATATATATATATATGTATATATATATATATATATATATATATATATATATATACATATATATTTGTATATATATGTAAATATATACATATATATATATATATATATATATATATATATATATATATATATATATATATATATATATATATATGTATGTATATGTGTGTATGTATGTATATTTATATCTATATTCTATATTTATTTATACTAGTATTAAATTATGCATCATTAACTTTGAGCCTTAATAAAGCATTAAAACATGAGCTAGATACAATTCAAAGAGCGATGGAAATGGTGATGAGATTAATACTATAAGACAGAGAAGGTGACACATGTATACGAAACCAAACTAACGTTGAGGATATTCTAACAACATATATAATAAAAAATGGACATGGACAGGACCTATAATGAGAGTGACAAGTAATAGATGGACATTAAAGATAACTGAATGGAACCCTAGATATTACTAAAGAAGCCAGGGAATGAAGTGAAGACGGTGGATGGAAAAGCTAAGAAAATTTGCGGATATAAATATGGCTTAGAAAGGTCATAAATAGACGACAGTGGAAGAACACGTGTGAGGCCTTCGTCCTGCAGTGGGTTAGTTACGGCTGATGATGATTATGTGTATATATATATATATATATATATATATATATATATATATATATATATATATATATATATATGCATATATTTATATCTATCTATCTATCTATCTATCTATATATATATATATATATATATATATATATATATATATATATATATATATATATATATATATATATATATATATATATACAGAGAGAGAGGGAGAGAGCATTGGCAATGCATGCCTTTCCTCTAATCCGGCGGATTGTTCCACCATCCGTCACATCTCTTTGAGAAACCTCTTGTTCCACACCTTAATGCATGACTGAGAAGAAAAAAATCATCTCTTGTACATACATACATATAATTCCACTCTCGTCGAGCTTCTGAGTTCTTGTTATACTGTATGTCTTTGGGTGTTCTTGGTAAAAGCAGAGGTGTCGAGGTAATGTCCTTGTGTAGTTCCTTTTGTTTGCTTTCTTTCCGGCATTTTCTTGGTGTTTTTCCACTGTCGTTGAAGTGTGTGCTTTTGTTTTTATATTTGTTTTTCTACTAACATTGTATTTATCTTTTTTAACTTATTTTGTTTTGTAATTTCTTTTTCCTTGTTATTATCGTTGAACATACTCTTTGAGCCATAAGGTTGGCCATTCGTAATGTAATATTCTTACTTATCCAGTTTTGACCATTGCGTTGTATAAAGAAAGAAAATGCATTTTTTTAACTTTTTAACTTATTTTGTTTTGTAATTTCTTTTTCCTTGTTATTATCGTTGAACATACTCTTCGAGCCATAAGGTTGGCCATTCGTAATGTAATATTCTTTCTTATCCAGTTTTGACCATTGCGTTGTATAAAGAAAGAAAATGCATTTTTTAACTTTTTTAACTTATTTTGATTTGTAATTTCTTTTTCCTTGTTATTATCGTTTAACATACTCTTTAAGCCATAAGGTTGACCATTCGTAATGTAATATTCTTACTTAACCAGTTTTGACCATTGCGTTGTATAAAGAAAGAAAATGCATTTTTTAACTTTTTTAACTTATTTTGATTTGTAATTTCTTTTTCCTTGTTATTATCGTTTAACATACTCTTTAAGCCATAAGGTTGACCATTCGTTATGTAATATTCTTACTTAACCAGTTTTGACCATTGCGTTGTATAAAGAAAGAAAATGCATTTTTTAACTTTTTAACTTATTTTGTTTTGTAATTTCTTTTTCCTTGTTATTATCGTTGAACATACTCTTTGAGCCATAAGGTTGGCCATTCGTAATGTAATATTCTTACTTAACCAGTTTTGACCATTGCGTTGTATAAAGAAAGAAAATGCATTTTTTTAACTTTTTTTTTTTAACTTATTTTGATTTGTAATTTCTTTTTCCTTGTTATTATCGTTTAACATACTCTTTGAACCATAAAGTTGGCCATTCGTAATGTAATATTCTTACTTATCCAGTTTTGACCATTGCGTTGTATAAAGAAAGAAAATGCATTTTTTTCAGTATTACTGCCACAGCTTTTAGTCTTATATTCACCTCAAATTCATCATATTGTATATGCAATTGTAGGTATGTTAATCGAATCCTGGCCATTTATTTATGAACAGTTGATACACTGTAACTATTTACAGTAAGTTCTAAATAATGTAGGAAATATCTATTGAGTGCCTGAAGCCGATTAAATGAGACTAGCTATGCTAATTAGCTCATTAATATGCAAGAGCTTCATAACCTCATAATGTGGTGCCTATTTGACCGAATATATTGTCTATAGTTCTTCATGATCAGGAAAGCCTCTGGAATCTAATTATAAGAGCTATAGCTATTATGTAATTTAATGGGAAAATTTTAAATTTTTGTTATTATATGCATAATTAGGCTTTTTACGTAAATTTTACCGTTTTCTTTTTAGATATCAGTTAGGTCAAGGTCTATAGATTAAGGAGGTCTTCTCAACCCCGACTAAAAATATGACTCTTCTGCGCAGGTACAGACTGTGACGTAGGCAGGACCTATAGGTGCGGCCAAGGTCTATAGACTATTTCCACTCAAGCATACCAAAGGTCGATCACCCCTTGACCGGGCAGTTGTTTACAAGCAAACGTGGTGTACACTTCCGCCTTGCTGATTAAAGCTGTTTTATATATAACAAAATGCCCAGTATTTGACCAGTATCGTGTATTGTTGGTTAAACATTAAGATATAAATGACGCTGTAATCAACTTACATAGATTATAATTATTGTATATCCTCTTTATTATTCATCAGTAATCTGGAAATCACGGAATCAGTTGTTTTCCTCATATATAGTTTAAAAATGTTTATTTTATTCCATTTCGCTGTGAAAAAGTACCATTCATAAATTTTAGTTCAGATTTTTACATATTCAATAATGTCAGAAAATTCTAATCGCATTGTTCTCTATACAAGTCCATTTTTTTAATAATTCAATTTTAATTTTAATCAGATACATCATATATTCTCACTTATAGGCTAAATCAAGATGGTCTTGAACACTTTTTTGGCTGCATAAGACAGATGGGTGCATGCCATCAACACCCATCACCAGTCGCATTTAAGCACCGAGTCAGAGCCCACATTCTAGGAAAAGACAGCAAACTGTTAGGATCAAACTGCAACGTTGAAAGTTGCAATAGTGATATGATGACGTCAGGCTCATTTTCCAGTTTTCCTGTTGAACAAAGCGCATACTTTGTAGATGAAGAAACTTCTATTCAAAAAAGAGCTGAGTCTATCGGCAATGCTGTTTTGTTTGCCAGTGGAATTTGTTAATGATTTGCAAAAGAAGCATTAGGGAAAGCGATGGAAGATGGAGGCTTACAATACGTAGGTGGTTATATAGCTCGTAAGTTTCCTGAATATGAATTCCTTGGAACTGCAGCGACGAAGGGAGATGGCACGTGGATTGGTGCCATAAGTACAAGAGATGGAAAACTAATGCAACCAAACGAAGAATTTTTGGTGCATTTAAAAACGATGGAAAAAATGTTTCTTTGTCATCATGGGGAAAAATATCTAAAACCTGGAAAAGGAGCGACAGATAAATTGACTGATTTAATTAGCGAGTGTTTTAAAAGCGATGATATCCCACTACCATACGAAGTGATTAAATTTTTTGTTAGATGTACATTTTATAGAATTCGTGTTTTAAATAGGAATATTAGTTCATCAAGAAAAGCGCAGAATAAAATGAAAAAGCTCGCTACGTGATATAGAACATAACTGAAAATTATATTGTGTATATATCATTATTTATTTTATGAATTTAAAGTCTGTTGCTCGAAAAATTTCAGTTATTTACATCATCAAATATTTGTTTGGTTGAAATTTTTGTATTTGTAATCTTCTTTTATTATCCTAAAAGAATAGAATATAAATCTTCGAAAAGATTGAAAAATACAAAGCAGAAAGCTTGGTTCCTTTATTTTCTTATGGAAGTTCCACAGCTTACTCAGTCACGGTTAAGTCTGAGTGACGTCATCGCTCTGACCGACCCGACTCCCACCATCCGGCTACCTGCGGACTAAGGTGGCCTGAGAAGACCTCTTATATCTATAGACCTTGAGTTAGGTTCTGTACCAACCGTGTGTCGCACGATCGTACATAGTTCATTTTGTGTATATATTATGCTTGTATCTTCGCTCTTCCCTCGCACTAAAAAGAACCTGAATAAACATATCTGTTTTTCTCACCGTTAACGGTGTCGGTTCTGAACATGAAATTTCCTGTTGCATTGAGCTTTTGTATATAAAGGAAAATGTTCTATAATAAACTCACTCAGTTGCTTTCATCCTGTCTTTGAGTCACATCCTTCTCTCGGCCCGTCACAGTTCTTACAAGCTTCGGTATCAAGGTGTTGGTAAAACTTTATTTTCCTGTTAATGAAGATCCCTGGCTCCTAAAAGATTAAATTATATATGTATAATGTATCAAAATTTAAATTCTTTTTCAGCTTTGTATATCCCCGGTTATATGTCAGGATAACTACACAACTTTGTCCTTTTGCTTAACTATTCCTTTTAGTACATATGCTTAATTTCATTCAGAACAGTCAATGTGAAAACAAAGTAGATACTCACCAGAACGTCAGCCGGGCAAGCCCAACACCCCTCTGTGGTGCCCAACGATAGCAGTGGCCTCCACAGTAAACAGTATATACTAAAGGTTCCGGGTGGGGATTGATCTGTTGCCATGTGAATGCTAGGCAAACATGTTAAAACTTTACTAGCCAGGAGTCATATATATATATATATATATATATATATATATATATATATATATATATATGAATGTGTGTATATATGTATATATATACATATATATATATATATATATATATATATATATATATATATATATATATATATATATATATATATATATATACAAACGAAAATGAAATCACTAGTATTACTGATGAAATTATGATAAAACTACCAAGAGTTATGGTGGAGATGGGCTGATTTTTATTCTACGTACCAATCCTAAATTTAACAGGATTGAATACAGCAGAATTGGAATCAACACTTATCTCTCTTTACATCCCAATCATCTAATTCTTACTGTTTGCACTTATTTCTATTAGCACCGATGTTTGAATCCCGTACAGTTATCTTCAAGTGTTCTAACCTAAGATTTACCTATTCCTTCACTGTCAAAAAAACCGTAATTTTAATCGGAAATTCACCCTAAAAATATACGGTTCTAAGCCGCATATCAGCAATACAGGCGACTATAATTTTTGCTGTACTTTGTTATTATTTTTTTTAAGATTGGTGACCGTAATATCACTCCTTAAGGTGAATGGATCCGTTTTTAAAACAGTAAATGCTTGGCAACATTTATTCTGGGATTTTTACCGTTTTTTTATCTTTCTTGTGCGGTGAATTTTTAACAGTGTTGTCTTTGAACGACTTTCATTACTGCTTAAATTTAAGAGAATCAAAAGCTTTTTCATTGTTTATAGAATTACTTATAAAGCCTGCCTGCTTTCTTGTTTGATCAAAGTCTGCTATCTTTCTATTCGGCCTAATATCATTATAAATGTTTTACATACTAGTGAAAGCAAACTTATTGGACGGTAATTTTTCAGGTCTTTAGTGTTTCCCTTTTCTGTGTATTAGTATATTGATAAATTTTTTCCAAGGTTTATGTATAGAACATTTTTGCAGGCATTGTATGAAAAGTTCTAGTTTTTTATTTTGAAATCTTCTCCAGCTATTGGTAAATTAATCGTCAGGCGGTTTTCTCCTGATGTTTTGCCCTTTTTTTTAGTGCCTTTTTTATGTTTTCTTTATTTCTCCTACTGTTATGTTTGGTGCCGGCTCAGGTGTTTTATTTCTATTGGTAAAGTTATTTCTTATATCACTATAGTATAGCATTGTATAGAAATCGTCTGCGATTTTCTTCACTCCATCTCTATAGTGGGTAATATTTCCATGTTCATGTTTTAAAATAAACGTCTCTTGGCGTCTTTTCCCAAGTCTTCTTTTCACCAATTTGATGCTTCTTCTTATCGTTAGTGCTTTTTATTGTGTTAAAGTGGGTCTTGGGTTTTTAGTTTATATATTGGTTTGGTTAATTCAGTTAATTCTGGTTAATTTCTCTTGGATTTTACCCTTATATCCAATCCGTTCTTTATTAGGTTTTTGGTCTTGTTCAGGAACGTTTCCTCATATCACTTGTGCCGATTCAAACACAAATTATTATTATTATTATTATTATTATTATTATTATTATTATATATATATATATATATATATATATATATATATATATATATATATATATATATATATATATAGTTGGTGATGTGGCTGTTTAGTGAAACCTTCGGCTCACATTTTTAGTTAATAATATCGTCTCAGGATTTCCTGTACCAAGTACACCAAACTATAAATGTGTACTAGCTAAAGCTGTAATCTCACCAGGACTAGTCTGCATAATTGCAAAAAAGAGGATTTTTTTTTATTTAGGGGATTAATATTCTTTTACCAATCTAGTCCAGTTTCTGTTCAAATATACCGAAAACCAATAATTCACCACGTCCCACAAAACAAAATAGATGGTATAGGTCCATATGTGTATATAATTTAGGAGAATACCAGCCAGGCTGTTATTTTTAATTAAAGTAATGATCAATTTACATTTTCATGTTCTGTAATGGAATTCCAACATATCGTTAATTAATGCTTGGATTATTTTTTTATATTCCTTTCCCTTTGATCTTCACTTACTCATAGCAACTGCAGAGTCCATTAGCAAAGCACATGCAAATTGTACCAGATATCTACTGTATATACAGATATGTTCATAATTTAGCTGCCATACATTTGTAAACTAATACTTACTTATAGACAACCTTTCTTAACTTTTAAAAATTATATCTGAAAATAGAATCTTGAATCTTTGGGTACTTATGTCTATATACTGTAAGTAAAAATGGTTCAACTGCATAATGTTTTGTATGGGTGATTGCACATCTTTTTGTTTTTAAAGGTCATTTTACCTATATTTTTAGTCATCGTTGTGTGCGTATTCATATACACAGTGCCACTTGAGACTACTCAATAGCTACGCCAAGAACACTATTTTATGGTTCGATATATAACCTCATTAGAGGCGGATTACTACTCATGGGGAAAAAATATCACTATATATATCACTATATATATATATATATATATATATATATATATATACTGTATATACTGTATATATATATATATATATATATATATATATACGGTAACTTTCACCGGTAATATTTGGTCTCTCCACGTCCATCGCGTATAGGGGGGAAATTGAGTAGTCATACCCTGGTGAAAGAGGTAGGAAGTTTAGAAGGGTTGAATTTGTGTGCATGTGTGCATATCTATCTAGTTATTTAGTCGTCAATATCAACGGGTCGCATACACTAGTATGTGTATATATATATATATATATATATATATATATATATATAGTATATATATATATATATATATATATATATATATATATATATATATATATATATATATATATATATTATATATATATATATATATATATACAGTAACTTTCACCGACAATATTTGTTCTCTCCACATCCCTCGGGTAGGAGGGAAGGTGAGTAGTCATACCCTGGTGAAAGGGGTTATAGTTAAGAAAAGGGTAGGGAGTTGGTAAGGGTTGAATTTGTGTGTGCATATTCATGTAATTATTTAGTCGTCATTATTGACGGGTCGCATACACTAGTATATATATATATATATATATATATATATATATATATATATGTGTGTGTGTATATATATAATATTTCTATATATATATATATATATATATATATATATATATATATATATACATATATACGTGTGTGTATCTGTGTGAATGTACAATACTTTATTATCATCACAAATATAATAAAACATTTTTATTTCACCCATTTTTCCATTTAGGAAATGTTTAAGTTTTGATGGTCGTTTGTCCTATTCTTAAGGTACCTTTACTCTCTCTCTCTCTCTCTCTCTCTCTCTCTCTCTCTCTCTCTCTCTCTCTGTTTTGGGGGATAAATCAATCAACGGAAAGTGTTAAGTCAACGAACTTTGTAGAACTTGTTGGGGTTATAAGGTGAATGAGAGATGTGCCTCGTAAAAAGTGCCATTATCTCTAACTTTAGAAATTAATCCCGACAAAAAAGTTGAAAGAAGAAATAAATTACAAAAATTGTCCGAAACTTCACATTCCTTCCTTTTCGTTGTCTGTGCTCATCGGGAATCATATTTGATTCAAAGAATTTGATGTAGTTTCAAGACACATTCGTACTTTCACTGGAAAACTGTTTTGGGATAAAATGATTTTTCCATAACGAAATTAAATTATGTTTTTTTTTTTTTTAATCTGATTTTATGCCAGTTTGCCTATTGAATTATATATATACACTACGAATTACATATA
>NC_090740.1:59325482-59342982 GCF_036898095.1 Palaemon carinicauda
TCAATGTAGCATCGGCTATAATAACCAAGCTTTGTCACTTTGTCCATTCACAACTCATTTCCATATCCCATAATGTAACATCCTTATCTAATGCCATTTTTGTGACAGCGCATCACTCTCATTAAGATGTTGAGTATCCATGCAGACATAGCATTACCTTGTCTCAAAGGCTCTTTCACACCAATCCAGTAACTCGCCTGTGTATGTACACTATGAAACACTTATTTACAATCATATATACATATTATAATTTTCAACGACTTATCACCGATGCCATACATTTTTCAACCGAAACATTGTCTCTGTCGTTTCCATCACTAACTTTCAGATTTTTCTTTTCACTTTCAAACTTCAAGCAACTTTTCATACTCTTTTCCTTATGTAAAACCACATAGTTTTTCCATCAGCGTTCCTTTTCTCACCTATCTTATTTTCCTACTTAAAATTATATAATGCATCTTCAGTAATATTTCCTGCATAAAGATATACGATGTATAACCCCATATCTCCATACATCTGACGACTTTCACAACATTTAGAGCGGGAGGGATTCAATGATTTTCTTTTCCAGGCACACAAAAGTATTAGAATTATGGTATTGGTCTCAAATGAGGAGGTCTATCTGCTGTTTACAAATTACTTCTTCCACCAAGGGGTCCACGACCCTTAAAATCTACTTAGGCCTCCTCTGCCTTAAAGTACAATGTATCTGCACCTCAAAGGCAGTTTCCGTATTCTCCCTCTTATTGTCACAACTCACGTAAATGGTTTATTCGAATCATTGCTGGCGCAAAAACAAAGATATTCATAAAAAAATTTTTTCCAGGCGTTTTGTTTATTTTGGTCTTATTAACTTGACTGTGAAAGTATAATCTTATATTTTCTGTATTTCTGCATACAGGCCACTTAAGTACGAAAAGTTAACTCAGCCGATTAATTTATGAGCAATCGTATTTGACTTGCAATTTCTTAGGTGTATTTTCTTTTTGCAAATTCATTATAAAACGTATAGATGGAATTTTATCAATTTTCAACAATCATTGCCTATTATAACACCAGTGTTCACCATTCTGAAATTTTCGTGGAAAAGCAAGGAAACAAACCAATACCACTGATTACTCCTCTTCAATCATGCTATATTCAAAGTAGTCTATAAAGAACATGTTACAATTACCTTATTGTATATTTTGTTAACATTTCGTTTAATGAATTCCTCTGACATAAATGATATTCATATCAGTGTTTATATCTCAGAATTGTACCCTAAGCAGAAAACAGCATTACGTTTACAAAATATTGAGAATTTCATGGAAATAAAATTTCAAAATACTCCTATGGGTATTTATTAATAACCCTTGTACCATTTCTTTTCCATTCACATGAAAACCAGTTTGCTATACTAACATTCCCTAAGATTAAAATCTAAGTGTAAATCTAATCCTGCACAAGAGTCTGTTATTAATTTATTGAATTTATAACATAAAACTGGTTCTTTCATTCTAGCATTACTTGAAGAGTTATTTAAAATTTATCTTTCTAATTAAATACACTTATACTGAATTTACTGAAGTACTCTTTTTTTTTTTATTGAATTTTTTAATTTTTTCATCACCGTTAATATCTCCTACTACGCATATTGACGTAAAGGGCCTTGGTTAGATTTTGCTAGTCGTCTCTATTTTGAGATTTTGAGTAACTACTTCTCCATTCCTCACTTCCTTCTTCACGCTTCATAGTCCTCAGCCATGAGGGCCTAGGATTCCTAATTCTTCTAGTGCCTTGTGGGCCCCATTTAACAGTTTATTAAACTAATCTCTCTTGGGGAGTGCAAGGATCATATCCAAACCAACTTCATCTACCCCTCTGTATGATCTTATTCACATGTGGCACTCGAGTAATCTCTCTTATAGTTTCATTATTTCTAATCCAGTCCTCCCATTTAACTCCCAATATTCTTGGGTGGGCTCTGTCCTAAAATCTACAAAATCTGTTTGGTATTGTTTCATTGTCAAACCATGACTCAAGTCCATACTGTGATACAGATCACACTAAGCTAATAAATAGGCTTATTTCTATATTTAATTTCAGGTGAATTGATTTCCAAATTTCTATCAATTTTGCTGTTAAGTTTAAATTTTATCATAACACCAAATATCACATTAAGTCAAAACAACGTCTATAATAATAGAAGAATAAACCATAAAATTTATGTTAGTTTTGTTTTACCCCTAGATTATTGAGAAAGTGAACAGTGATGCAGAAACACAAAGGACAACTATTCGGCCATTTCTCGTGACCAATAAAATCAACACAGGAAATCAATTACTTAGTTTCTGGTGAATATAGTACATGCTTCCCTATTATGCATTTAATTAGTATTTGTTTGCGGTGGGGAATGCATACTCCCTCCAAATATTAACGCCAAACTTCACTTTCTGCTAGAAAAATAAATACTTCTTTAGTGTTTGGCGAGGGAATCAATTTTAACTGATTTTGAATTGGTCATAAAAAGTAAATCATACTATTACATACCTTTAAATTTTTTTTTATTATGTGCACTAAGATGAAAACCATGTGAGTGTTGTATTTAAATTATATGTAAATTAATACCGTATATATCATATCAATAAGTGAAATATGTCCTAGATAAAGTGAAAGAAAGCAAGCAAACGGAGTTATACATGTTTGCATGTCTATAATTACATAACTAAAGCAAAAGGATATCACAAGTAAATCAGCCAAATTCATGCAATAGCCATCATTCTTATTTCAGTAAGTATATAGAGTACAGAAGACATTTCCACCTTATATAATTTTTACCCTCAATAGACTCACCAGGGACTGGATATTTGAAATTGTATGAGTGCATTATTTCCTCTGAAAACTACTTAAACTACTTTAATATATTTATAAGTTCTTTTCTGTTATATATTTCATGGCTAATATTTTTTTTGAAATATGATGCAAGAGTTATAAATCCTGCTTAGCTCAACGTCTTTAGTTATTATTCTCTCTCTCTCTCTCTCTCTCTCTCTCTCTCTCTCTCTCTCTCTCTCTCTCTCTCTCTCTCTCTCTCTCTCTCAGGGGATACAATTCCAACTATAAAGCCGGCCACTTGATTTTACATCTTATCCCTCGCTTCAAAACAGCTTCGTAAATGAAAATGCATGCCCCTTCTCGCGTATTGTATTTGCATCTACATTTGTTTGTTCGTCACTCAATCTTATTCAGGTCCTAACATTCTTCTTTCAAGAGAATAAAGGAATTTTGCGATTATTTTTTCTTTCATGGAGAATCATTTGTGGACACTATTTCACTGAGTAAATACAGATTCCGAATGCCCTGACGTTTTTGGACTCTATTAAGGTATACTAGTGCATGAATCTATTTATATATTTAACTTCTTTTATCTGTGTAGGACTGAATCCAGTATGCCATTTCTGGGCATTGTGAAAGTGGTGAATCCTTTCCGAAACATATCCTTTAAGCGAAAGTAATAATAATAAAAAAGATGGAAGGTTTGGGATATCACAGAGGTAGGAATTTTACTGGAATGCAGATGAAGGGAGTAAGGGCGCATTCTCAAAAATTTCATAAAATTACTATAGATAATAAAGAACGACGAATACCAAAATGTTCTACACAAGTTTAATGCACACTATTCACTTGGTCATTCATGAAACGTTATCTTTCATAAATTAGTGCATTTAACCAACCAAAAAGTAAAGAGTAATTTCTTGAAATATTGTATTATGTTGAAAAGTATGTTAGATTAAAATAAAGGAAGTTTTTGTTTCCATATTAGATCTGTGATGTTTTCTAGAGGTTCTTCTGCCTCGAAATGTGATATCTACAAAGTTTTAATTCTAACAATGTTCAGATCCTCGCTAAGAATAGGACTCAAGAATATTAAAAAAAAAGAAACAGTAACGATTAGAAATTTTTCTTCATGACTCAAACTAAAAAGGATAATGTTTATTCAAGAAGACTCCCGCCATAAAAGAAACGCGTGCACGGAAGTCCCAACAAAGCTTCTTAAAAGGTCAAAGATAAGCGCATGATTCAACTTTGCGAAATCTCAAAAAGGATTTTTACCAATTGCATGTTGAATTTTTACCATGGTTGCTGCAAATGAGGTTATGAAAAATAAATGGAATCAGAAGGAAACTTATCCAAATATGGAAATTTCTCGGGAAAGAGTGGCGGTGTTAAAAAAAAATCCGGGTAGTTTATATTTTACTCTCTCTCTCTCTCTCTCTCTCTCTCTCTCTCTCTCTCTCTCTCTCTCTCTCTCTCTCTCTCTCTCTCTCTCTCTCTGTGTATATAAAATTTATATTTTCTTTCTCTGGTTACACAAATGTACGCTTTTCCTTCTAATTTAACCATTAATGCCATCATGCAAAGATGACATGAATGAAGGGCAATTGCATTTCTCCCTCTAAGGAAGAACATCTCAATTCACCATTCCAGTTCTCCTAAGGTCCTATTTTTCGTACTTCCCCTTTTCGACCCTCTTTCATATCTTGCTTTGTATACCTTCCATGTGTACTGTTCTCTCTCTCTATTTTATCCTCTAAAATGGCCTTGGTAATCTATATTTTATTATATTTTCTTTAAACTTTCTTTTATTGCGATGCAATCACGTAGATTTACAACTAATATTTACTATCAAGCTCTCAGTTGTCTCACTTTTTAAATATAGGGGGAGTCTGCCTACTCCCTTGTGTTCCGGTGTCATATACACTTTTCAATGTGCACTCTGTAATGAGTGCTACACTGGAAGCACATCTAGACAGCTTCAGTGTAGGATTTCGGAGCACATGGGGAGATTGGTACGAACCAATATACCTTTAAATAAAAAGCCAGTTTCAGCTATTTGTGACCACGCATTTAAATCTATCTGGTCATGCCATTTCTAAGGAAAATTTCAAAATTACAGACAGACATAGTAGCGTCAGCCAACTGAGAATCTTGGAGTCTTTATACATTTTTAAGACAAAACCCAGCTTGAATGAGGGCTTACCTGTTCAGTTGCCGGTGACCCATTGATCCGTTTGGCCTGTAGGTTGCTGCTCTGGATGGGTGGTCATCGTCTCCTGAGATGTGAGGGAAAGGCCGGAAGGAGATCTCACAAGCTGGAGGCAGTTTTTAAGGGACCTCGCCCTCCTAAGCTCCCTTTCGGCCACTGGGGCACCTTCTGCACCGAGGAGTTCTTCCGAGAGCCTCTCAGAGGCTTCAGGTGTCAGAAGTTTGGCCACCACAGGAGCCGCTGCACAGGTCCGCAGATCTGTGCAGTTTGCAGCAGCACACAGCACACCACAGCCTACTGCATTGCCAGGTTTAAGACAGGACACCACACTACCGCACACTGCCCGAACTGCAGAGGATCTCATCATGCTTGGCATGATAGATGTCCTTTTAGACTGCAGCGCATCGCAGACCGCCAGGGAGTAGATCGCCACTACAACCTGCACTCACGTCAGCCACGTCGAACGCATCGACCTCCAACCAACCACACCCCTCCACCAACCAATCGCACCTCCCAACAAAATCCTAACCACTCCAGACATGCCATTCCTGAACTTCCTTCTCCTCCAAGTCTCCCTCCAGCACCTAGACCTCAATGTCCTCCCAGACCTCCTCCAAAGTCAAAAAGATCCCCTTCCCACACTCCTTCTACTCCTTCACCACTAAGATTTACCTCTCCTCCCAATCCTTCCGCTGCCTCCCAGCTGATTAGACCTCAACCTTCCTCATCCTCCTCCGCGTCTGCAACCCACACAGCCAGCTCCTCTCACTCCTTAAGAGAATTTCCCAGCCTACCTAGTCTAGCTGTCAGAAGCCAACCAAGCGCCTCACGCCCTCCCCCCCCCCAACTATTGATAGTAATGAATATGACCTTACTGCTTGCCCCATGGATGCTCTTCTAGCAGCCATTAGTAATATTCTACGCAACTTTTTGCGATCCCGTAAGATTAAGTTCACTCAGAAGTCCCTTGATGACTTAATTTTTTATAATGCCACCCTTGAACTTCAATCTCAATTCCCTTCACAGACCCTCCAGCAAACGATCCTAACACAACCACTCACAACACCGAAAATGCCCACTACAATACTTAAGTGAAAGTGCTCCAATGGAAGGTTTGCGGACTCCGAAATAAGTTCGCATTCCTGCAATCCCAAACTTCAGTGCAAGACCCAGACACTTGCATGCCCTACTGCAAGAATACCCTGATCTAACATTGCTTAACAACATTACAGAAGCCACCCATCTGAAAGGAGGTCGCTTAGACCTTACCTTCCTCTTTAGTACCATACAAAGAGGCGCCAAATGGCAGCTGCATCCTGTACCAACAAGTGACCACCTTGCCATAGAAGTTAAACTCGAATTGGAAAAATAAACCCCCTCCTCCTCCACCCCCTAAAAGGTGGAACCCAGAGTTTGCCAACTGGGAAAAATTCGAAACAGCTATGACAGAATGGGCTCTGGAATACATCAAGAACCCTCACTTTGATATTTCCACCCTATCACTTGACTTCAACAAACAACTAGATGCAGCCACCAGTGTATCCATGCCTCAGAAAAAGCACTCTGAAAGGAAACACGTCGACGCCTGGTACTATAACAGCCGCACCAAAAAAATGAATGCCAGAATCAACCGAACCAGAAAACTCTTCAGGAGATACAGGACTGACGAACTTCATGATCTACTTGTGGAAATCATCAAACATTCCGTGCAAGTATCACTGGAAGTCAAAACAGACAAATGGTATTCATTGTGCCATGAAGTAACTTCAGCACATCCCTAGCCAAAATATGGGGCTGGTTCAACGAAGTCTCTGGGAAGTACAGTACACCCAGAGTCACACACCCAGACCCATTAGCTGGAGCCAACAGAATTGCCAACAACTTTGCTGACAGAGCAAAAAGCAGAAACCTACCTCTGCAAACTATATACAGGCAGAGAACACTGCTCCCAATCAGGAACAATATCACTGAAGATGATACTGTGACGGTGCCGAGAGAGGGTTGTGAACTCAAAGGCAGGAAGCAATCAACTGAGTTCACAACCCTCTCTCGGCACCGTCACATTGGTCTCCGGGGTCACCAATGTGATGGTGCCGAGAGAGGGTTGTGAACTCAGTTGATTGCTTCCTGCCTTTGAGTTCACAACCCTCTCTCGGCACCGTCACATTGGAGTGACCCGAACACCCAGCCTTCTGATTGCGTTCACAACCCTCTCCCGGCACCGTCACATTAGTGACCCCGGAGTGACCAATGTGACGGTGCCGAGAGAGGGTTGTGAACTCAGTTGATTGCTTCCTGCCTTTGAGTTCACAACCCTCTCTCGGCACCGTCACAATACCAACAACCTCTACACCATGGAGGAACTCAACACGGACCTTGCAAAAGGCAGAAAGGACACTGCCCCTGGAGCCGACCTCATCACATAAAGCATGCTAAGGAACAAGGGAAGCCACGCGAAATTGGTGTACTTGCACTTGATCAACAGAACACACATAGAAAGACTACGCCCAATTACACACACACACACACACACACACACACACACACACATATATATATATATATATATATATATATATATATATATATATATATATATATATATATATATATATATATATATATATATATATATATATATATATATATATATATAAATATATGTATATATATATATATATATATATATATATATATATATATATATATATATATATATATATATATATATATATATATATATAATATATAAATGTGTGTGTGTGTGTGTGTGTGGGTGTGTGTTGTGTGGGTGTGTGTGTGCATATATATACAGTAAAGTATGAATGTTACCTTATTACATTATATATAAGTTGCTTTGAAGGTGCAATGAAAGCGTTCAACTATTCCGTTGGCTGCAGAAGGTTATAGAAGTTGTTCTCTCTCTCTCTCTCTCTCTCTCTCTCTCTCTCTCTCTCTCTCTCTCTCTCTCTCTCTCTCTCTTAGAACTAACGTTAAAAAACCGTTGTCCTAGTCATACATTATATACTGTCTGTTACTTTCTAGTTTTACCTTTCATCCCCATCATACAAAAGTCATTCGAATGAACGGACATTCTATTTTCTCCCTCTGAAGAAATTTATCCCTAAATCTCAATTCACCATTTCCGTCTCTCTAAAGGCCCCATTTTTTACTTCTTCCCCTTTCTATCCCCTTCCCATATTTAGTCTTTTGTACCTTTTCTTATTCATTCGAACTCTATCAGAATCTTAAACATAATAATTGCTTACATTATTAAAAAGGTCCTTCACCGTTATTCCTTTTAAACTTTATCTTATTACTGAATTCGTCCTAGCTATTCTAAACTTCTTTCTTGCGGTAAATAAACAAAGTTTGCGCAAAGGTATTTTCGTAGTGAACCTTTCTCTGGGGGTTTTCAACCGAAAGAAAGATTTATAAAATACTTTGATTTCATGATATTGTTAGTCATATGAGTCTTTGTAAATAATTTATTGGAATCATATAAATGTATATATATGTATATAATATATATATATATATATATATATATATATATATATATATATATATATATATATATATATATATATATATGTGTGTGTATGTGTGTGTGTGTGTAATATATATTTATATATATATATATAATATTATTTATTTATGTTTATACATTGTATACATATTTCATATAAACATATATGTGTGTGGGTGGTAGGGGTGTAAGAATTCTACCATCGTACGTCCTGCAAGTCGTAGAAAGAAACTAAAAGGACAGTTGCTGCTTTGTAGTCTTTGTTTTTAAATTACTGTGAAATCTTCTGCCCTACAGGTGGACTATAGTCCATTTCTTTTATCGATGCATATTTGCACCGACTCGCAGCGGTGCCCTTTTAGCTCGGAAAAGTTTCCGGATCGCTGATTGGTTGGACAAGATAATTCTAACCAATCAGCGATCAGGAAACTTTTCCGAGCTAAAAGGGCACCGCCGCGAGTCGGTGCAAATATGCATCGCTAAAAGAAATGGACTATAGTAAGTCATAGGCTACACCCAGCGTCAATAGTATTGGTTGATCACTGCATGTGATTATACAAACTTTCTGGCAAATTATAAACAATGTCTGATTCTATCCCATCGAGTAACCGACCCATCAATATAAGTATAACGTTTGGAAATATATATATATATATATATATATATATATATATATATATACATATATATATATATATATATATATATATATATATATACATATATATATATATATATATATATATATATATATATATATATATATATATATATATATATACACACGCATATATATATATATATATATATATATGTATATATATATATATATATATATATATATATATATATATATATATATATGTATATATGTATATATGTCCATATATATGTGTATATATATATATATATATATATATATATATATATGTGTGTGTGTGTGTGTGTGTGTGTGTGTTTATAATTTTACTCCATTATATAAATGTGTTTGCGGTTAGTGCAGTTGATTACCGCCAAATTTCCATAACTCCCATATTATTTCAAGTTTTTTTAATTGTTCTTTGGCAAAACCTCTGAATATGTTTGTTGAAGGTATTCTTCCGTTCTCTAGTTTGCAGTTTGGCTTTCCTGAAGAAATTCCTTGACTGTGGCCAAGAAGTTCTAATGATTTCAGTGCTGCCTTCGACTGTGTTAATCATGGGTCCCTTGTTCTCAAACTGTTATAGTTGGGAGTGGGAGGGTTGTTGTTGCTTTTGATGTGCACCATAGTTAGTATATGAATGTGATATCTGGTGTTCCTAAGGGTAGTGTTCTTGCCCCATTATCTTTCACGATATATGCACATGACTTGTGGCTTGGCCTAGAAAACAAGCTCGTTGCCTATGGAAATGATGCTGCTTTATTGCTATCCATTTCCTCACCTGAATGAAAATCTGGGGTTGCTGAATCCCTTAATAGCGATGTAGCTAGAATAGTGCATGGTGCAATTTATGGGGCGTGAAGTTGAACCGTAACAAAACTAAAAGTATGATTGTGGCTCCTCAACAACTGGATCTCCCATCAATAATGATTTTTTTTTTTTAGTTTGTATGACTTTTTTTTTTTTAAACTTAGTTAAGATTGCCTTTTTAGATTGCACAAAAAAGCCCTATTGAGAGAGTCTTTTATGATTTTCTGTGATTAATCTTTTCTGAAGAAATGTTTTAATTTTTTTCATTCTTCTATATTTCGAGTATGTCCCCCTGTTTGGTCTTCAGCTGCTGAATCTCATCCTAATTCGTTGGACATGAACTTTCAGTCTATTAGATTTCTTATTCCTGATCTATATTTTAATCTCTGGCACCTTCGTTCAGATAGTTCGTTACGCATGTTGCATAAGATTTTTCATAATTCTGTCCATCTTTTGCATTCAGATCTTCCCGGACAGTGCCATCCTATTCGTAATACTAGTTATGCAGTTAATTCTAATAGGCAGGCCTTCTCCATCACGAGACTCGATAATAAAAAGTATTCTAGAAGTTTTATTACAGCTGTGACCAAGTTGTTGAATGATCTTCCCAATCAGATAGTTTAATATATGGAACTTCAAACGTTCAAATTTGCAAATAATGTTTTTTTATGCTGAACAGGATGCCATAAGTCTCTTTTTCTAATAGTTTATTTATGATGGTTCTGTTTTAATGTTACTGTTCTTGAAATATCCTATTTCAATTGTTCATTATTTCTCTTGCAGTTTATTTATTTCCTTATATCCTTACCTCAGTGGGCTGCTTTTCCTTGTTGGAGTCTTTGGGCTCATAGCATCCTGCTTTCCTAGCTAGTGTTATAGCTTAGCTAGTAAGAATGATGAAAAATAATTTGTCTGTGTTTGCTCACAGAGAGAGAGAGAGAGAGAGAGAGAGAGAGAGAGAGAGAGAGAGAGAGAGAGAGAGAGAGAGATTGCCTATTGTTGATAGCAGGGCAGCAGCAAATGTTAGGTAGGATAAAGTACTTAGCATGCCAAGAAAGTTATATGAAAGATTTTTTCCTGTGAAACAAGGACAGAAGACTGAAGGATTTCAAGGATAATAACAAAATAACAATATGGGTCTAAAAGAAGAGAACTAGGTGTTAAGAACTGTTTTGGTCTTAAGGATAAAATTTTTAAAAGTTAAAATGAACCATATTTTCGAACATTATATGCAGAGATAAAACGTTTTCGTGTAAAATTACCTTCAGTGATAAGCTCCGTCATTTTCGCTTTACTGTTTCGTATCTACATAGGAGCAATGTAATAAGTAATGGAAAGGAACATTGACCAGAATCAATAAATGTGTTTGACAGGTATTGTCAAATCGATACTTAAATTCAAGATCCCCAATATCTGAAAAGTCCTTCGGGAAAGAAGAATTATGGTTCAATGCACATCCGATGACTCCTGTTTGGAATGTGTCTTGTACATTAAAACTACGGATATGGGGTAACATTTTGGTACCTGGAATTTATTCACAATTCATTAGATAAAGTACGTCCGTGGTAGTGCCTCTTTGCCTTATTTTTCGGAAGCTACAGTCTTCGAAAAGTGAACGGCTTTGTGCTATGATAAGTATAAACTACAGGTCACCTCCGCAAGAACTTATGTTTATACCTATTCTAAAATAGGATTAGAGATGGGCGCCAAGTTAGTTGCATGATAAATTCGAGAACGTCTTTTTTTTATTTCTATTGTTATCACCATGCTACTACTACTACTACTACTACTACTACTAGTAGTAGTAGTAGTAGTAGTAGTAGTAGTAGTAGTAATAGTAGTAGTGCCGTTATTATTATTGTTGTTATTAATAGTATTATTATTAATATGATTATTACCATTATTATTACTGTTATTGATATTTATATTAGTATTATCTTTATTAGTAGTATCGTTAATGACATCATACATTTAAAAATCCTTTTTATGACAAAAATGAAAATGGAAATTAATCCATGCACTAGTCTTAGGAAAGAGAACTACAGGCTATAGAAAGGTTTATTTTATAATTCAAAATACATTCTGTACAGAAATGAACATATGATATACGATGGGGTGACAAGTGATGACAGCATGAGTACATAACCTTTCATTTCATATAACCTCACAACACCTGTAACTGTTCAGCGCCAGTAAACCATCTGTCTGTCATCACTGTCGATCAGTACTACCCTACTCATTACCTTACTCAAGGCTTTACTTCCACAACTTCCACGTTGGTATACTACAGTTTTGTAAAGTTCAGGAATACAGCATGCCCCAGAGGTTATGAATCCATGAGAGAGAGAGAGAGAGAGAGAGAGAGAGAGAGAGAGAGAGAGAGAGAGAGAGAGAGAGAGAGAGAGAGGTATGTGGGGATATAGAGTGTTAAAGGGATGGAAGGATCACACAGGTAGGGGAGAGAGCTGGATTGTCTTTAGAGACTGGCATAGAGATGACTGTGTCCGAATACTGTCTCTGGTTATCGGGATTTTTTCTTTTTTTCTTTTTTCATTTTCCAAAAGCATGCAGTTTACTCATACACTTTAGGTAATATAGTAAGTAGTCAAAAATTAGTGCTAGGTTTAATGTAGAAATTGTGGCAAAGTATATTAGTGATCCAATACTTAGTAAACGAGAAAATCCAGTAAATGACGTTAACGCAGCTGCTGGAATAATTTTGATTTTGCTGTGAACCGGCCATTAATGAGATTTGTACTAACCGTGTGTCACACAATTGTACATAATTCCTTTTGTATATATTATGCTTGTATCTTCGCTCTTCCCTTGCACTAAAAAGAACCAGAATAAACATGTCTGCGTGTCGCCTATGTAACATTGTCATTTTCTCGAACATGTAATTTCCTGTTGCCTTGTGGTTTTGTATATAAAGGAGAGTGTTCCATAATAAAAACCTTCTCTCTGCACTGTCACATTGGTGACCCCGGAAATCGACTCGCTCCCTCAACCTTCCACCCCCACCCCCCTCGCCCCTCCATCGTTGGTACTATGGCGGACTCTATGGAAGTTGGCACTGTGGCTACCCCATTGAAACTTTCGTCATTCGCCAGCGGAGAGGCGTTTGCTTGGTTTCAGCGCGCAGAAGTCCAGTTTCACATCAACGGCGTGACTCGCTCAACCACCAAAGCAGATTATGTTCTCGCGGCGATATCCGAGGACACCTTCCCAGAAATATCCGACTGGCTTTGTGAACAAGGAGACACCCCAATAACGTATGACGCCCTCAAAACATACCTTCTGCAGCAGTACTCGCCGTCACCAACCGCCCATATAGCAAAGCTTTTTCAGCTCTCGCAACAACCGTTGGGGGACCAAAGGGCTTCGCTTTCCCTCAAGGAAATGACCAGTATCGCTCGCCTTCAACCTGCCGCAGACGGCTCTCTTCGTGAGGTGAACCTACTTCGTGCCCTTTGGATACGCCGTTTACCTGGACCTATACGCGCTGCCATACCCGATGTCGATAGTTTACCCATAAAGGACTTGATGACCAAAGCCGATGCCCTTATGGACAGCCACTTCAAGACCTCCATCAACACCTCCACCCCTGACGAAGAGGATGCCTATTCAACGTCAACCGAAGCCGACATGAATGCCATAGGACATACATGCCTACCCCATGATGTGCTGAAGCGGCGACAAAGCCACCCACCACCCGCCAATCGCTCGCACCCCAACAAACGACTTCTACAGCCACTTACTACCTCCCATTCGCCGCAGTTTTGCTACTACCACTTCAGATTCGGGGCAACCGCGAAGAAATGTGCCGGGGATTGTCATTGGCCAAAAAACGTGTAAGTAGGCCATCGCTTGAGGTGGTGGCCTCCCGTGTTTCTAATCTTTTCTTTTTACATGATGCAGGAACGGACGTACAATTTTTGGTAGACACGGGTGCTTGTCGTTCTCTCTTGCCAAGGAAACTCTTCAAGACACGACGTATTCTGTCTACATCTGCCGACGTCCGCTTGGTGGCTGCCAACGGATCTGCGATACCCACCTCCGGTTACGAGAACCTCACATTATCATTCGGAAGCGGTAAATTCAATTGGAAGTTTCTCGTTGCTGACGTCACATTGCCAATCCTTGGTGCGGATTTCCTCTCTCATTTCCACCTTCTGGTCGATGTCGCCCACCGACGTTTGTCAGCGCAGACTCGTACTTGTCGACACCTCTTCAACCCGCCCCCTCTAACCTCGCTCTCCACATCAGCGCACCCACGGACGCCTACGCCAACCTCCTCACGTCGTACCCGGAAGTTTTCCGTCCAGAACTTCTCCAAAAACCCACGGTTCCTGCCAAGCACGGTATTTATCACCATATCAAGACGACGGGACCCCCAGTCTTCGCAAAATTCAGACGTCTGGCACCGGAACGATTGGCAGCCGCCAAACAGACGTTCGCCGAAATGGAGAAAATGGGCCTTTGCCAAAAGGCCTCCAGCCCATGGTCGTCACCCTTACATATCGTTCTGAAGAAAGATGGCTCCCTCCGTCCGTGCGGGGATTACAGGCGCCTGAACATGCAAACAGAACCGGATCACTACCCCCTCCCAAACATTGCCGATGTGACCTCCTACCTGCACAAAGCGAAGGTTTTCTCTACGCTCGACCTCCTGAAGGGGTATTATCAGGTGCCTATGAACCCAGAAGACATCCCAAGACCGCCATCACCACTCCGTTTGGTACACACACCTTCAATTACTCCTGTTTTGGCCTTCGTAATGCTGGGGCAACGTTTCAACGTCTCATGGATGGCATCTTAGGGGACCTCCCTTTCTGTGTATGTTATGTGGACGACATACTTGTGTTCTCCTCAAAAGAGGAACACCTCCGTCACCTGCGCATCGTGCTCGACCGCCTGCAACAAAACGGCCTTGTAGTCCGGTACGACAAGTGTACCTTTGGCGCCAACGAAATGTCTTTCTTAGGGCACCGCATCACTCCTGAAGGAGTCCATCCCCTCCCTGAGAAGGTAGCAGCCGTTCAGAACTTCCCTGCACCCTCGACTGTCAAAGCTCTGCAGGAATTTTTGGGCATGATCAACTATTATCACCGTTTTCTGCCAGCCATTGCCGCCACTCTTGCTCCCCTCTACACCTCCCTCAAGTGCAAGCCAAAGGACCTGAAGTGGGGTCCCCTTCAAGAAGCAGCCTTCTGTAATGCAAATAAGGCCCTATCAACTGCTGCGGCTCTCACTTTTCCTATCCCACATGCCCCTCTCCTTCTCTCCACCGATGCCAGCAACGTCGCTATTGGTGCAGTACTCGAGCAGGTGGTCAACGGCTCGCCCCGCCCATTGGCCTTCTTCAGCAGAAAACTGTCCAAGGCAGAATCGGGTTATTCTACCTTCGATTGAGAATTGCTGGCGGTGCACTTGGCTGTCCGTCACTTTCGCCATTTCTTAGAAGGTACGCCCTTCGTCATTCGCACAAACCACATGCCTCTGGTGCACGCCTTTACTCGACAGTCTGATGCCTGGTCCGCCCGGCAACGCGGACATCTCTCCGCCGTGGCTGAATACAATTGCACCCTTCAATACGTCCCTGGGAAAATGAATCCCGTTGCCGATGCCCTGTCAAGAAACACGTTGGCTGCTGTTCAACTGAGATTGGATTACAACGCCCTGGCTGAAGCCCAACAACAGGATCCAGAATATCAAGCATGTAGGACATCCTGCACGTCCCTCCGTTGGGAAGACTTACCCCTCGAAGACTCCAACACCACCCTCCACTGTGACGTCAGTACTGGCAGACCGCGACCTTTGATTCCTGCTCCCATGCGCCGACAGGTGTTTGATTTCATTCACAGCCTTTCACATCCCTCGTGCCGTTCTACTGCACAGCTGCTGAAGGCAAAGTTCATTTGGCACGGCATTTCTAAGGATGCTAAGGATTGGGTCCACGCCTGTACTTCTTGCCAAACTTCCAAAGTACATCGACACACGGATTCAGGAGTGGGCACCTTTCCTCAACCTCAGCGTCGTTTCGCACACATTCACGTCGACGTTGTAGGCCCCCTACCCACATCACAAGGACATCGTTACCTGTTTACCGTCATCGACCGCTCCACCCGTTGGCCTGAAGCCATTCCCATGAAAACTGCAACGTCCGCCTCATGTACATCTGCCATACTCTCTGGTTGGATTGCAATATTTGGTATCCCTGGGCATATTACTTCTGACAGGGGAACCACTTTCACCTCTCAATTGTGGACATCATTAGCGAATCTCCTGGACATCACCCTACATCAGACAACGGCCTACAACCCCGCTGCCAATGGAATGGTTGAACGTTTTCATCGCACCCTCAAAGCAGCTTTGATGTCCCGCTGCAAGGATTGCAACTGGTTTACTCAGCTTCCCTGCGTCCTCCTGGGACTAAGGACCACTCCTAAAGACGCCCTTGACGTCTCGGCAGCTGAAATGGTGTATGGCGACCCGTTGGTCGTCCCTGCCGAATTTTTTCCTCCTACAACCTCCTCCGACGATCTCCAGCGCATATGTCACGTCGTGGGAAAATTTACTTTATGCCGCCAGACTTACAAGCCCCCAGCGAAGCATCACATACCAACAGACTTGCATTCTGCAACGCACGTCTTCCTGCGCAACGACACTACCAAGCCACCGCTAACGCCCCCTTACACGGGCCCTTTCCTTGTGATCCGACGCAGTCCGAAAGCATTTCTACTAAAAATTCGTGGCAAAGAAGACTGGGTCTCCATTGATCGTCTAAAGCCTGCTTATCTTCTGCCAGATGACCCGCCTACAGTTCGCCTCTCTAGATCAGGGTGCCCTATTTAACATGTACAGTATGTCATTTACAGGGGGGGAGCCATGTACCAACCGTGTGTCACACAATTGTACATAATTCCTTTTGTATATATTATGCTTGTATCTTCGTTCTTCCCTCGCACTAAAAAGAATCAGAATAAACATGTCTGCGTGTCGCCTATGTAACATTGTCATTTTCTCGAACATGTAATTTCCTGTTGCCTTGAGGTTTTTTATATAAAGGAGAGTGTTCCATAATAAATTAACTCAGTTGATCGCATCCTGCCTTTGAGTTCACAACCTTCTTTCTGCACTGTCACAGATTTCATCATTTTATTAGGTCTTATAAATGACTATCGCCCAACTCCCGATTTGCAAAGTACCTCTACCTGTACATATGATTTTATTTTCCATCGGCTGTCTCAGCCACTTTTATAGCCCAAGAACAGATAATTAGAAAATGATAAGATCGTGGTAGGTAAAACGGAGTCATTGTCACAATTTATTTCAGATTAAGGATGTAACCTTCGGCAAAATTTAATGCCATTTTATATAGAAAAACATAATCTCCTGAACTGCATTGTTATTCCTCTTGGTGATTTATTCCTCAAATTCCCTTAATAATATTCTAGTTTTACAGTACTAGCTACCTTAATCAATGACGGGC
>NC_090740.1:59350482-59370482 GCF_036898095.1 Palaemon carinicauda
CTCTCTCTCTCTCTCTCCTCTCTCTCTCTCTCTCTCTCTCTCTCCTCAAACATCGTATTAACTTGATCTTGAAAAATCTGAATGATTTTTATATAACAATCTTTGTATATCTGGATCGAAGCTTGGTGTACTTTGTATACATTTGTGTACTTATTTCAGCTCCTAATACAACTATACTTATAGCATAAGAGATTCTTCTAGTCTCTCAAATAAAAATTTTGGTTTGAATTTACATAAGTGTCCTTGAAAGAAGCGATGCCAAATCATTATTCATTAATAAGTATAAACTTGTCTAAACAACTTACTTAATGAATCAGACAATATACAGTTTTATTAAGCAGGAATTACATAAATTGCATACAATATTAACATCTGAATTTCATATTCATTTTTAACAAATTGTACGAAAAAAAAATTGCAGTGATAATGGGGACTCTGTCCTTCCTTAGCTAATGTTTTTTTCCTGTATGAAGGTACACGGCTATTAATCTGAAAATGTTTTATGCGCTAGTTTTAGTTTTAATCATTTTAGTTTTCACGGGATAGATAAGCTGCCCACATTTTGAACAACGATATGAGTTATCAGTGTGAATCATCTGCAAGTCTCTGTTGATATAACGGGCTCTGATACACACATGCACACACACACACACACACACACGCACACACACACACACACACATATATATATATATATATATATATATATATATATATATATATATATATATATATGTATATATATATATATATATATATATATATATATACGTATATATATATATATATATATATATATATATATATATATATACATAAATATGTATATATATATATATATATATAATATATATATATATATATATATATATATATATATATATATATATATATATATATATATATATGTGTGTGTGTGTGTGTGTGTGTGTGTGTGCGTAATAATAATAATAATAATAATAATAATAATAATAATTTAGAAATAATAATAATAATAATAATAATAATAATAATAATAATAATAATTTTAAAAGTAATAATAATACCATTTAATATGACCCGATCTGGGTCGCATTGGGGTTCACACGTTGTTAGGGAAACATGAATAGAGAGGGATTTCATGCACAAATAATAGCCGAGTTGATCATTTTACACATGCTGTATTCTCTTAAGTTTACAAGTTTGTTTATATATATATATATATATATATATATATATATATATGTATATTATATATAATATATATATATGTATTTATATATAATATATATATGTATTTATATAATATATATATATATATATATAATATATATTTATATGTATATATATATATATATATATATATATACAAACACATATATATATATATATATATATACACCAAGCCTTCTCTGTTCATCCCGATTTGCTTAGATCATTGCCTTTATTCAATATAAGTTATGTCAAACTATGCCTCGTGGATCCCGGTTATTGTAGTATAGGGTATCAAAAAATCAACAATTTTATCTTAAAAAAAAAAAAATATGGTAACCACGACCTGACATTCAAGTTTAGTAGATTGAAAATAGTCAAGTGACTGAGATTATTTATCATGTCATCAAATTTTGTAGAAATGTTGTAATGAGTAATGTTTCCCATGTTCAAATAATAAAAATGAAATAATACAAAGTTGTATAGGAATTATTGTAAATTCAAATGGAATCATTCTGTTTAGTTCAAATTATGTTCCAGATGTGTGTCTGTGTGTGTTTGTGTGTGTTTTTATGTGTGTGTGTGTGAGAGAGAGAGAGAGAGAGAGAGAGAGAGAGAGAGAGAGAGAGACTTCATATAGCTTATAATAGTTTAAACTCCTTCCACGTTTTCCATTTTTCTCTCAAAAGAAGTTCAGTAATTATTGTATACCTTTCGTCTTTTTCATCTCACTTTTTTACTTATGTAAGTAGCGCCTGTATATGAAAGTCAATATACAAATATTTATGCAACTCTACGTATAATATACTTAGTTTTGACCTATAGTGAAGACACTTGTAACGTTTATGAACCAGAAACATCTGTATAAAGTGAAATATTGCTTTGTGAGACGCATGCAGTTTTGCAGCTTCAACTTTTGGAATAAGAATAAAGAATATGTCAATTTTGCTAGCACTAG
The DNA here is from genome assembly GCF_036898095.1 of Palaemon carinicauda. Classification (NCBI taxonomy): domain Eukaryota; kingdom Metazoa; phylum Arthropoda; class Malacostraca; order Decapoda; family Palaemonidae; genus Palaemon; species Palaemon carinicauda. The sequence goes on from NC_090740.1 coordinate 59,352,632, forward strand.
TTGTCAGAAGTTAGAAACTTGTTTAGAAACCCTCTGTAAGGTTGGCAACAGTTATCAATATACTTGATTATCCAAAATCTTAATTATTCTACTGCCAAATGCGTGGTAAACGTTCGCCCAATCCCAAAAGAATGCAATTTTGTCATGAGCTAGGCCTACTTTCCAATTTTTTCCCAAAATTAATTCATGACTTCTGTGACATAAAAACAATCGTCTCATTACTGAAATAAGATCATATTTTCAAAATTTCTCTTTTATTCCGGGGGATTTTCCTTTCCAAAATGTACTCGACAGCCTCGTAAGATGAATCTTCAATAAAATATTCCGTAAATGTACCGATGAAGATCTTTTTTTTGAATAGGTATTAACCTTTAGAGAATCACTGACTGTCCCCATAGAAAATGTCTTTAACTGATAACCGTGTTTTCTTGCCCATTTACAACTCCTCCTGTCCGTCTGAAGGCTTTACCAAAGTATCAAGCAAGCATCCAGTTTCGTTTCAGTAAATGAATGACTATTACTAATTTCTTATTTATTAAGAGGAAAAGCTGCTGTTGGAGTTTCAAAGCTACTTTTCAGGTCTGTGTTACTATCAGAATCTCGTTTTTTTTGCAAGCATTGAACAGCAATTCTCTCTCTCTCTCTCTCTCTCCTCTCTCTCTCTCTCTCTCTCTCTCTCTCTCTAATTAAAATTTTTATGTTGTACCTGTGAGACATACCTATGTGAATGTAAAGTTCATGTATACTGTCCGTTGACAATTATTTTTTCAATTAATATTTGCATAATATCCACTAGTTAGATAGTAATTTACATTTGGAAGCAACCACTATCTTTGTTATACGTAATGTGCCCAGTAGAGGAAATAGATGCGTTGTATCTATTGCAGTCACATAAACATACAGCAAGGTTTTTTATGCATTTGTTGTTGTAGTTTTTGTGATTGTTCTGTTGTTCATGTGCACTATGAAATTGTGAAGTGTACCTTTTCTTTTATGTTATAGTTAATTTATCTTTAAGATAACTTATTATAATGCGAATTAACACCCTCACTTGTCAAAGTTTATATTTTCTTATATTATTATGAATCATTATTTATGACAAACCTGGTAACCTCTTTTTCCAGAAGTAAGATTATAGTCGTTAATCGAATTTTACTTCAACTGTTATACACTTATTTGTAATATAATTATGTTGATATCCCTCATTTTTTTTTTTTTTTTTTTTAGGAATTATGCTGAGATTTGAGTGGTTCCGCATATCCATGACCTATCTAAAACAGCTGTCGTAACGGATGTTGCTGAAGCAATTAGGAGTTAGACATTATTTGTTATTTGTTTATGCCTGCGTAGATCCTTTTTTTTATTGTGTAGAGAGAGCGGCGTGATTCTATTTTAAATACAATTTTTTTTGGGGGGGGGGGGGGGGTTGGGGAAGGATGATAGGTAAATGTTACGTTGACTGAAGGTATTTCATATTAATATTGCACTCTAATACATACCCTATTTCTTACCCCTCTATTTCATGGCCTCATATAGAAATCAGCACAGAATATTAGCGCAGTTTCTTCTGGAAATCCTTATTACCACTTTCTCCTTCAACGCACTTTTAAAAGTGGAAGTCTTTCCGCCATCGTATGATACACTGTATACTCATTCTAATAACAATCCATAATACCCAATTGGCAAGCGTCAAAGTTCCTTCTTTCTCTGAACATGATAATATGCTGAAAAATTCCTAGAAGTGTGGTGAGGTGCTAATGGTCAAAATTTTAAGGTGGATTTATTGCTACTTTTATATAAATGTATCAGAACATGTTGATTTAAGGCTACTTTTAGAATCTGTAGTAGAATATAGGACATCTAATGTTGCTTCTAGAGCCATGAGGCTAATTGGATAATATCTCCCTTGTGAATAACGATAATAACCTTTAAAATATCAACTTCTTTAGTTTTGATGTCTGTCTGTATTTATATTTTCTTACTTATTTACTCACCTCTTTAAGTTTATATTTGTTTTAGATGTACTTCGCTTTCTCTCCCTTTTCACATGAAGACTCTTACTACTCAGGGAAAACTTGGTTTTAAAGTCAATTTACTTCTTGTTCAAGTAATTATAAGATACGCACCGAAGAAGAAACCAAAAGACATAAGGCCGTCGCCTTTAGTTGAAATCTTCATTTTCCCTATTATCTCCACACTTTTCCAAATCTCCCTCTCCTTCTTAAAGAAATCCACTTCCTTCCTCCAAAAGGTAATCTTATTTCCCAAAGGTTCAGGTCCCCCGCCCAATATTCTCCCGAAAATTCATTCTCTCGACTTGTGAGGGAGACTCATTTAACTCGATATTCTCATTTCCCAGATGAGACGATAACCTCAGCATTTCTTTTTAAATATTGTTTTTTAGGTTGCAATTATAGTACCCTGCTCAGTGACCACAGAAGCTTGTCCTGCATATACGAGTTCATTCGCCTGAAGATCATAATTTCAGCGATATCTTTGGATATTTTTCTGTTAATTTGTACCCGGAAGGAAACCCCATCTGTGGCCCTCTACTCTTTTAAAAAATAAACGAAGAAAAATCTTTTCCCTCAGCAAATAATCGCCTTAACTTTCCAATCTACAACTTTTACAAAAAGATGTTTGTAGGTACCCAACTGGATGAGAGAGAGAGAGAGAGAGAGAGAGAGAGAGAGAGAGAGAGAGAGAGAGAGAGAGAGAGAGAGAGAGAATGCACGTCTTCTGATAACGGAAGTATACAGTAGATACCTGTAATATTCTTGATTTTTTTGTACCGACCCTTCGATTACATTGCTTACTATCTCAAAATGTGTTAACAGCAAGTAAGGGATGCAACTAATTAACGTGATAAATTGATATTCTCTCTCTCTCTCTCTCTCTCTCTCTCTCTCTCTCTCTCTCTCTCTCCTCTCTCTCTCTCTCTCTCTCTCTGTGGAAATGTTTAATTTTTCATACGTAACATATATAAGTTACATTTCTTTCTATATTCTCACTTATCTATTTTACTATCATCACCATTATTATTGCTGATGGCCTTTTTTTTCGTCATAATCACTTGCATCATAATTTTGTATATTGTAAATAAACGACAAATATGCTACACCTGGAATTATCTTTAGATTATACCGAATTAGATCGAGCAAATGCTATGTTTCAGCGTATAGTTTAATGTTCAGCATATGTTATGGATATGCCTTCTTTTTGTATTAATCACTATATTTTTTATTGTTTCAAGATAAAAAAAATTTAAAGCTGAATTATTTTCTGTTTTTGGATTTTATGTGATAATCTTATGTAGAAACATTTATGAATTTAATGGTTTATTCCAAGAATAAGCGCATACTTGACGAATTATGTTAGAAAAGAAACTGCAAATTTTGTCTCTGCTGTTGACAGACTGAAGAAAAAAATGTATATCAGACATTACATTTATTCTATAAAAGTCCTCTTCATTTTTTTTATATATATATTCTTTTGCCTGGAGTACTGCTTTCGACATTGAATATCTGTAGGTTTTTTGAAAATTGTACCGAGCAAGTTAAGAGGGATCAATTGAAGGCAGATCTCGAATAATAATAATGATAAAATTAATAATAATAATAATAATAATGATAATAATAATAATAATAATAATAATAATAATAATAATAATAATAATAATAATAATAATAATAATAATAATAATGATAAAATTGCTATAGATGATGATAATAATAATAATAATAATAATAATAATAATAATAATAATAAGTTTGATGAACATGGTAGTAAAAATATCAATGATAGATTATTTTAAAAGCGGGTACGAAATTCGTTCGCGTATTAATTCCAGGAAAGTTGTCTCAATGCGTTTCTCCCCTTTTTAATATTTTTTTTTTCTATTGAGAAAGTGTTGATCCCTCTGGGTATCATCTCCAGATATATACTTGTGTACCCCATTGAAACAGAAATGAGAGAGAGAGAGAGAGAGAGAGAGAGAGAGAGAGAGAGAGAGAGAGAGAGAGAGAGAGGAGGAGAGAGAGAGAGAGAGTGAGTCTGAATAATATCATCAATAAAGGGTGAACAGTACAGATTTAATCTCTATACAGTAGTTTTCAGTCTTCATGCAGTAATTTAATTACTTTCTTACTGCATAATCTTCCACGAAACATCTTGTTTCTAAGCCAGGAGACAAATATTCAGATGCGGTGTCATTTGCTCTCTGAACCCTAATTTAATTTTTGTTCAACTTTCACGGGAAAACCTTCTTTTTCGTCTATATGCACAAATATTTACTTTTCAAAAATAAAAAGTTCAATTTGCATGACCCGTAAAAATAGCTGCGTAAAAAAATTATATTTGAAATGTTAAAGCCAATGAGACTGAGGTCTTAAATGGTAAGCATTTGAGTAGAAATACAACTGCAAATGAGTTTGAAAATTTGCTTTATAACTGCAAAAGATCTACTTTCAACTTTCACGGGAAAACCTTCTTTTTCGTCTATATGCACAAATATTTACTTTTCAAAAATAAAAAGTTCAATTTGCATGACCCGTAAAAATAGCTGCGTAAAAAAATTATATTTGAAATGTTAAAGCCAATGAGACTGAGGTCTTAAATGGTAAGCATTTGAGTAGAAATACAACTGCAAATGAGTTTGAAAATTTGCTTTATAACTGCAAAAGATCTATCTATTCGAAATCCACATTCAATATTACTCTCCATCGAGTCTCCAGCTGTGATTCATCCGTAAAAGATGCAAACCTTTTCCCTACACGAATCACTCCCATTTCCCCCAGTGTTACATCTCCCTCCCAATGTTCTGCCAAAATTCATTCTTCCTACTACTAACATAAGGGACCATTTGCCAGATGTTTTCATTTCACAGATGAGAGAACGACATCGGATTTTCTCTTCGAGTTGAAGACTGTTCTCTTAAAGTAACATCTATAGTTGCTTATTCTATGATGACTTGAAGAGTTCATGGAAATTTGAATCTATTGAGGTTCTAGGATGGATCCTCTTGAATAGTACAATAAAAAAAAAATGTATATTTAAGACAAGCGAGAGTTCCAATCTATTCTTCTCATAAAAATGTCGTTCTCTTTATTAAATAATCACCTTAACCTAACCACGAGTTCCTGAACCTCCTTTGCAAAGCTTTCTTTGATAGCTGCATGTTGGTTTTCTTTGATGGGGAGGCGGGGGGGGGGGGGGAGAAATATGATCAACATAACCACAAAACCTGTATAAGAAGGAAACGAGGCCACGCAGATTGACAAGGAAAGTCATGGAGGCTCGCCTTGTCAATTTGCGTGACCTGCCTGCCTTCGGTCTCTGGAAAAAAATACAGGATGTCACTGAAAGTTACAGTAGAACTAAACTTGTCATTCGAACTCGACTAACCCCCCCCCCTCTCTCTCTCTCTCTCTCTCTCTCTCTCTCTCTCTCTCTCTCTCTCTCTCTCTCTCTCTCATAAATAAAACATCTGTTCTGAATTATTCGTTTGTATTATTCGTAATACAAAGCTTTATATTTCAAATTGGAAAAATATTTTTTTCTCCACACACTAAGTGGTTTCCACCAGGATTCGCCTGGTAACGTTATCATGCGTAAATCGTGCAGAAGTTGGGGCCATGTTTTGGCGGGAAATAAATGCGCTGTATCTGTTACGGCCTCGTAAACTTCCGGGTAGGATTTGTGTACATCCTTTGCTGTCCTTTTTGTATTGGTTTTATTGATTTCTCTGTTAGTCTTTGCGTCCACCACGAAAACGTGGATTGCGCCTTTGTGTTGCTTACATGATAAATTCTGTAGCCCAAAATTTCAAATGATTTTTATTAAAGTATTCGAAAATGCATGCTCCTCTTCATAAATCTCATGGCATATTTGTCAAATACAAATTTAATTTTCGTTTTTAAATCAATGCGATATCGTTATTTATCGCAGATTTACTGCAGTATGAAAGAAATTACGATATTATTTTGTAAAACATAATTCCCTTAATTTAAAATAACCCTCATAAATGTGGTAATCACGAATAGTTAAAGGCCCTCCAGAATGATTTTTATTCCATACTGTCATAATCAACGGTTCTTCATTAGGAATTTATGACAGCGTTCGTGAATTTTTGTTTATGTTTTTTTTATTTATATGATCGTGCTTATATTGTTTATGTATATGAATTGGCGAATATGCTGATGAAATTCTCTAGAAAAATAGCTATTTCAAGCATCTATTGTATGGGTTAAATATCAAATAGATTTTTTTTTTTCACTAGGGTTATAGACCTCCAATATTGAGACCTGCTATTCACGGAGCCTGGTAGGCCACTATACGCTAAGATATCCCGTAAATTTGACTTCTTGTTTAAGGATTCTGTGGACATAACGGAAATCTTGGTCACATTTCCCATGTTCCACAACTAGTCTAGTTTCCTCCGTTTTGAAATCCAAGATTAACGCCTGACAAAAATTATAAAAGTCAATATATATACAGAATATACTCAATATACATACTATCCCAAAGGCCTTGAATTTGAGAATGCATAATAGGATGGTTTGACACGAATTTGCATCATATAATGGTATAAATTAAAAAAAAAATATTCAAACATATTTGTTTATCTATGTCTTCCAATACTGTGTGGTAGTAAAATTAAGCAAATTAATCATACACTTTAGTAACGAATTATAAATTGGAAAAACAAATCACAAACTTTCATTTCACAATCCCCCATTAAATCATCTTTATCTTTTTAATCATTATGACACTTTTTTATAGTATTATGTTAATTTCTGCACTACACATTTACATAATTCATGGAAACTAATGTCTGCTACACAGCAATGTCATACATTACAGCTAAAGCATTTTTACAGGGGCATGAAAATGGAAAATTTGTTGGATCGCCAGGTTCAGGAACAATAAGTGGTACCAGAGAGTCATCTTTCAAAATGTAACCATAATCTAGTGGAACCAGTATAGCAATGGTAGTTTTTGTGCATTTGTCCTGTGATGAGAATGCAAAAATAATCCCTTAATATAAAGCTGTATGCTATATGGAATTTGAACAAGTCTTTCAAAGTTGTTTTAAATGCTTTTATAATGGTACCACAGCTCATTGAATGGATCTATGTTGACTCCATCAATGGCTCGGGCAAAAAACTGCTCTGCTTTGATTTCCATATCATGAGAATTTTTGTTTTCTAAAATCCTTGATTTACTTTATTCCTCCTTGTTTCGTTGAGACCTTACCGGTCGTGTAACAGCACTAAGTGTACGAAAAAACTAAGTACAGAAACTAGTGCGCCTGACATTGTCAGCACTAAATCATGGATGATTAATGCCCGTTTGGTGCTGACTTGTCCATAAAGGATCCATAGCTCTTCTAGACAACTGAATTTTCAAGTTTTACTGAAGTGGTAAAGTAGACAAACACAAACATCTGTATCTGGAGAAGCCACCATGACTCGCTCGAATAATTTTGTGCAGGTGCCATGGCTCACTCGAATAATTTTGTGCAGGAGCCATGGATCATATGTAACAACATTCTAACATCAGCCTCTTTGCGTTGATGGTACATCCAAAACAGTTTGAGAGCTCATTCTCTAACACTTATACAAAGCATTTGCACGAGAACCTGCAAGGTATATCAGTATGGACATATTTTCTGTACCTTGGGTCATTTTCTCAATTAACCACTTGATGAAAAGCTCTTGCATGGGCCTTGTTTTTTATTAATAGCCAGAAACTTTCCATATCTACTGGAACTGGAGCGTCACTGCGATTGACAGTACCTTTATAAGATCAAATTTTCTTCTCATTCTTTTATATCATAAATATTAAAGACAACATCAATTCGTTTGAAAATAGCTGATATGCAAGAAAATATTTTCTACAAAAGAGCTGTCATATCATGAAATATTCGCAGCTTCAACTGCATCACTGATAGTTTTCTAGTATATGTCACAACTTGAAAGACAATAGCTGTAGGGTGAGTAGTGTCTGAAAAAAAAGCTACTTTCTGTGGAGCTGGTTTTTTAAGTCTTATTTTTAATGCCATGTGTAAACTCTGATTTGAGGGACTTTCCCAAATAGCCATCTTTAGTTAGGTAATACGAGGTGGATGTTATTTCATATACCAGATCCTGTGAGATATAGCATCTGGCTCCAGCAATGTCAATCATTTTGAGGGCATTATTTGAGGGCACTTTTTGTATATCAGCAGGAGAATCCTTGGATATGTTACAGTACGACTCTAACTCGTATTTTTAATTAGATCGAACACTCTTTTCTTTATCTTTAATCCTTGTTTTGATAATTTCCTCGTATGCTTGGTGTCCAAGACTAATACAGTACAAAAGATACTTACTTTTCTCATCACTAGTTTCTTCTCCAGTGATAAGGTTTATCATCTTTTGTTGCTTAACAGATCTAGGGGGTTGTCTTTTTCTTGAATATATGTAAGCATTAGCTGAATGCAAATTTCGTCATGCTTGGTTGATACAGTTGAAAATTTAAGGTATAAAGAACACCCATTTCCATCATTTAGGCCACAAAACTCACGAAAAATGCTCGATATCAGGAATTTTCCCTGCCTAGTTCAGAGCAAACTGAGCTAATGCCTCTTTCCTTCTTGTAAGTCCTACTATGGCCCATGGCCTTTATCAGGTTTATTGTACAATGTGCTTAAGCGCTTGGTCCATTTTGACACTACTAAACTTGTGATTACAATGTTTCCCAACAAAATGGACTTTAAGAATCTGCCTGGACTAAAGGAAATTTGTCTATCACCTGCAAACAGTCTTCATAAAATACTGGTCCCACCGTGAATAGTGTCTTGTCAAAAGTAACGAACAGAAAATATTTGCTGAACAGCTGACAAACGTAGTTCCAAGTTTCCTTCCCTATGTGAACGAGTCAAGTCTCATAGCAGAGGGAACAGGTAGGTCAGAAATGTACTCCAATATTTAAAGATATCTCTTTGATCTTCTGGTTTTGCAACACATTTATCAAATGAGGTAATTATGTCACTTAGTAGTTTCTTACATTTTCCAAGCATCTGCTGAGACTTTTATGATTTTTTTTTATTATAATTACCTTCTAACAACGCTATTTATGAGAGAGTTTGGTAAGATTTTGAGAGTCACTGTTGTTGAGGGAATAATGTTCAGAGAAGTTGATACATAATTTCTGACATTAGATATAATCCTCATAAAACACGTTGTGGCGGGTTGTTGCAAAACAACCCCCACACCCTTGAATCACTCTAACTGACAATTGTCCCACAACACAAACTTTCCCCTTACTTTATCAACCGGACTCTTGGACAGAAGGAAAATTGAAACAAAACATAACCTTAAAGCTATATTACCTTACAAACTAAAATAATTAACACCAAAAGCATCCACATTCAAAATACTTAAAACTGATCAAACTTAATATTAAATATGCAAAAACCAAAACACCAAAAAAACCCTAACAAACTTAAAATTAAAATAGACCACAACCAATATGTATATATTATTTCATAGGACACTGACACTGTCCTCAACACAAGCCAAACTGTCTTTTATGGCAAACTACCACTATCACCACTTGGTGGTCAACTATTCCACTGGGTGGCAATTTGCAAACACTACTTCCCTGATTGGGGTCATTGTTATCATCATCATCATCATCAGCAATCTTAATTCAAAGGCCAAGTCATCATCCGTTCAGAAATCCAAAAAAAAAAAAAAACAGTCCAAAAAAAATCGTATACAGGCCAGGTCATCAACAGTTGAGCAATCGAATAGCGAAGTCTAAATGCAATCCTTTATTACAGGCCTGGTCATCAACAATAATCCACTTTCAAAACTTGAGTCTCTCCAAAGGAGGAATCACGGCCTGCCAAAAATAAAAAAGAAAAACACTTACGAACACTCCTAACTAACTTAACTATCGCACTATAATCAAAGATAAATAATAAATTGTTCCTATCATTCACAATTACGACAAGCATATATAAACAAAACTGTACTTACTTTTTAAATAAATAAACACTCCCACGCTGGTAAAATAAATGATAAGCCAGCATTCAAATGACACACAGTACTGACGCTTGCTGCAGTCAAAATCAAAATAAGCATTCACCCAAGACATTCACCACTGTCGTAACCTAAATAGAAACATAAACAAACAATCTCATTTGTACCAACAGTCTTTCTCACCACCAACGATCAATACACTAACTACTTTCGCTCGCTAACACAATCTCTCTCTCTCTCTCTCTCTCTCTCTCTCTCTCTCTCTCTCTCTCTCTCTCTCTCTCTCTCTCTCTCTCTCTCTCAGGATTTGGCAAAAAACAAAAATTAAAATAAAGCAAAAATAAATCCTCCACATTCCTTCCCCCATCTCACACAACACTTATATTATTTTTTTCATAACCCAGTCGCAGTCGGGAACGGGACCTCTAATCCGAGTAACTGGGCCTCCATATACTCTCGCATTCACTTCTTCCTTATCACAATCATTCGCTACATTAACACTATTCCTATCTAAATCCCTATCATCTAATATATCATGTACAATCCCATCTACTGCGTTCTCGTTTGGCCCTATAATTACACTCATGTCTGTAAACAGTTCATCCATTTCATTAAAAACATTCTCAACTTTAGCAAAAGATTCATTCATGCTACTTATCATTCTCCTGTCTCTCATTCTCGCATTCGTCATCCTTTCTTTTACATCACCTAAGGAAAAACCACACACACTATAGGTATCATTCATACTCAGCCATGATTCATCTGTATTAACACATTTATCTTCCATACACACTTGCACATTTACACCCTTGTCATACTTATTTCTATTCTCACTTTTACTTATAAAATTTCCCATTCTTTCATCTTTACTTAAAGCTCTTGTATTCTTCCTTTTCTTATATTCTACTAACACCAACTGTTTACCTTCCAGACCTAAGTCCTCATACATACTAGGTTCACCCTTGTTCCTTTTCAACCATTTACTCATCCCATTCTCTTGGATATACTCAGGTACCTCTTTCCATTTACGCAACTGGTTGTGGTGGGCCCTAATTTTTTCCACAATACCACCCACACACAACTTACCCAAAATGTAACTTAATCCACTCGAACCAACTTCTAACACCTCATAGGGACCTTCAAATTTATCACGCACCTTATTTACATTCATTCTACCCTTTTCAATTACTTCTTTCATCACTCTCTCACCAACTTTAAAGCTTTCAAACCTCTTATTTGCTTTCCTCCACACATCTCTATCATCCTCTGACACACCCAACCTCGGTCTTATTATCTTTTCAAAATTTAACACAAACTTACATGGAGGCATACCCGTACTCTTATGCACTGTTGCATTGTAAGCCCACAACGCTCTACCAACATACAAATCCCAATCATTATTACCTGTACTCATCATACATCTATCTAACTCGTAATCCTCAACTATCTCTAAAATATCATCCCATGTCAATCTTTCTTTCGTCCACCTCATTTTCTCCTTCCGTTTCAAATTAACAAACTCGGCAACATTCTCGGGTACAGTAGCCAAAAACTTCTTCATTAACTCCTTATTCTCATTTATACCTTCATCCCCATACTTCTTCCTAGCTAAAGTTTCCAACCTACATACATACATCGATATCGCTTCTCCTGCATTCATCCGTGCTTCATCAAAATCATTCTTACGCTTATACTTAACACTCCCTTTCATACGTTTTACCTGCTCAATTATTCTCTTTTTCACACTTTCATAATCAACGACACCTACACTCATTATCACTCCATACATCGTCAACAAATACCCAGTCAAATATTCTCCTAACTCCCTAGCCCAAACTCTTTTGCTATCACCATACTTATCCTGACAATACCTCTCATACTCCTTGAAAAACTCGTATACATCCCTACTACTATGCTCATTGAGCCTTTCACACCGAGGTACCTCTCTCATAAACACAGTCTTACACACATCACGTTCATTCTCACTGCTATCATCACTGCTGCCTTCCTTCTTGTTTCCTACTTCCTCGCTAGAATATAAGGAATCTAATTCCTCAGTCATACTCCTATCCTTGATCATACTCTTCCTAGCCCTTTTCTTACTCGCCACTTTCACCCATTCACGATCGTCCTTGCTATCAGCCTGATACTTTTTCTTCCCTTTCTTCACATCACTTTTACCTTTCTTCTCATGATTCCTATCACATATCTGTTCATCCTTACTATGTCTTATTCCCTTATCTTCAATCTCACTATCACTATTACTATTACTATCACTATCACTTCCTTTCCCATTATCACTAACCTTAGCCTTCTCATCCACTATCAACCCATTACCCGAAGCTGAGGACACTCCTCCGACTGCACCTTCACCCATTATAGTTTTCATCATCCCCATGACTTGCCCCATCATAGCTTCCAATCGGTTCTCTATTCGTTCCTCATTCTCTTTCATCCTCATCTCAACACATTCTTCCACTCTCTCTACAGTTCCCTTCAACTCCCTAAGCTCCTTCTGCATCGCCTCATTCTCCCAGTTCAACCTCTCATTCTCTACTAGCAACCTCTCCTCACGCTCCTTACTCAGCCTCAATTCCTCCTTCAAAACCCTTAATTGCTCCTCCATTTTTCATCAACCTTAATCCTAATTCCGTCCTTCGTCCAACAGTCCGGCTTCCTATCCCACCTCGGCAGTCCCTGTTCGGGCGCCAAAATAATGTGGCGGGATGTTGCAAAACAACCCCCACACCCTTGAATCACTCTAACTGACAATTGTCCCACAACACAAACTTTCCCCTTACTTTATCAACCGGACTCTTGGACAGAAGGAAAATTGAAACAAAACATAACCTTAAAGCTATATTACCTTACAAACTAAAATAATTAACACCAAAAGCATCCACATTCAAAATACTTAAAACTGATCAAACTTAATATTAAATATGCAAAAACCAAAACACCAAAAAAACCCTAACAAACTTAAAATTAAAATAGACCACAACCAATATGTAAATATTATTTCATAGGACACTGACACTGTCCTCAACACAAGCCAAACTGTCTTTTATGGCAAACTACCACTATCACCACTTGGTGGTCAACTATTCCACTGGGTGGCAATTTGCAAACACTACTTCCCTTATTGGGGTCATTGTTATCATCATCATCATCATCAGCAATCTTAATTCAAAGGCCAAGTCATCATCCGTTCAGAAATCCAAAAAAAAAAAACAGTCCAAAAAAAATCGTATACAGGCCAGGTCATCAACAGTTGAGCAATCGAATAGCGAAGTCTAAATGCAATCCTTTATTACAGGCCTGGTCATCAACAATAATCCACTTTCAAAACTTGAGTCTCTCCAAAGGAGGAATCACGGCCTGCCAAAAATAAAAAAGAAAAACACTTACGAACACTCCTAACTAACTTAACTATCGCACTATAATCAAAGATAAATAATAAATTGTTCCTATCATTCACAATTACGACAAGCATATATAAACAAAACTGTACTTACTTTTTAAATAAATAAACACTCCCACGCTGGTAAAATAAATGATAAGCCAGCATTCAAATGACACACAGTACTGACGCTTGCTGCAGTCAAAATCAAAATAAGCATTCACCCAAGACATTCACCACTGTCGTAACCTAAATAAAAACATAAACAAACCTCATTTGTACCACCAGTCTTCCTCACCACCAACGATCGATACACTAACTACTTTCGCTCGCTAACACAATCTCTCTCTCTCTCTCTCTCTCTCTCTCTCTCTCTCTCTCTCTCTCTCTCTCTCTCTCTCTCTCTCTCTCTCTCTCTCTCTCAGGATTTGTCAAAAAACAAAAATTAAAATAAAGCAAAAATAAATCCTCCACAACGTGAATCGCTGCCCTTTAACATACTCGGAACTATCTTTGCGCCAATTATTTCATTCTCCAAAAACACATGGTCCACACCTTTGTCTTCAAGATACTTGCTAATGCAAGACATTATTACGCTGGCCATATGAAAACCATCAAGGTCTAGTAATATGTTACTGAACTTTTCTGGCTGCAAAAAGTAAAGCTCCTTTGCAATCCTGTATAGCAGTACTCCTTTATCACACCATAGTATTATTATTATTATTATTATTATTATTTTTATTATTATTATTATTATTATTATTACCTAAGCTACAACCCTAGTTGGAAAGGGTCTAGGCGGATTTGTCTAAAACAATTTGTCTAAAATACAATTTGTCTAAATCAATTCGTCTAGACCAATTCGTCTAAAACAATTTGTCCAAAGTACAATTTGTCCAAAGTACAATTTGTCTAATAACAAGATGTCTAAAATACAATTTGTCTAAAATAAAAAAAAATAAAAAAAAATAATCAAACTAATCAAATCAAGTAAACGAAAATTGAAAAAGGTGAATAAAAAAAAGTTATTTACAGAACTGTAATGATTGTTTTGAAAGGGAAACAATCTTTCCCGAATTTCTATCTTTTCTAATCGTTTTACTTCTAAACCATGGCCGTTTACTAAAATTAGTCGTTTACTGTGATTATAACTGCTGTTCTCTTAAAAACAGATATGGAAAAAAATCCTTCTTCATTTTACACAAACAAAACAAGTTCTTATTATGGTAATATTCAAATTGGTTACACCTATAGCCCAAAATGCCTCTTGAATTCATCGAATCGGAAAAAGGTCGTAAGAAATTAGTTGAGAATGGATTTACGTTATACAAAAATGGTGAAAATGACGAACGAGTTTATTGGAAGTGTGATAAATATCCCATAACAAAATGCCGCGCTCGTATAATTACGGCAAATGATCACATAGTAAAATCATCTACAAATCACAATCATGTATTAGATGTGGCTGAAAGTGCAGCAAAGGAAATTGTGACAAAAATACGTCATCTGGCTAAGACAACACAAGACGCACCCAGATCAGTTTTATCTAATGTGCTCGAAGATTGCGATCAAGCTGTTGCTCCAAAACTTCCCAAGGTGCAAAGTATGAAGAGAACTATAAGATCTATAAGACAACAAACCCTCGCTGTACCAGCCCTACCATCAACATGCAGTGAAATCGTTTTTCCACCCGATCTAACCATAACTTTTAAAGGTGATCAGTTTCTGATGTATGACTCGGGACCGGTTGAAAAGCGTATAGTCATATTTCCAACCAAACGGAATTTACAGTGTTTATCACAAAGTAGTCAATGTTATGCTAACGGAACATTTAAAACTGTACCTTTGCTATTTCATCAGTTATATACATTTCATGGACTAAAACAGAAAGTGTCCTTGCCACTTCTTTTTGCATTATTGCCAGATAAAACAGAAGAAACTTTTATAGATTTTTTACAGCAGTTAAAGAAGCTTGAACCTTTGTGCGCACCACTATCAATAACGATCGATTTTGAGAAAGCTATGATGAAAGCGTGTCTGAAGGAATTTCCAAATACAGAACAAAATGGTTGCTTTTTCCACTTCAGCCAATGTATTTTCCGTGCAATACAAAATAGACGGTACGGTCGACGTCCACCTCTTTTTCCACATGATATGTGGAATATGTATTCTAGAGTGCTTAATAATCTTCCTAAAACGAACAATGCCGTCGAAGCATGGCATCGTGGATTCGAAACTGAAGTAGGTGTACATCACCCCAATATATGGAAGTTCATCAACTGTTTAAAAAAAGAACAAAGTTTAAATGGGGTACGAATTGAGCAATATGTTGCAGGGATGGAGCCAGAACCACCAAGGAAGCGCTATCAAGATTCGGCAAAACGTCTAAATAGTCTTGTTCAAACTTTTGATCAAAATAATATTATTGATTACATAGGTGGTATTGTCCACAATCTTTCTTTTTAACTATAAAAGTAGTTTTTTCAAAAGATATTATTTTAATAAAACCTTTATTAATTTTTTTATGTATTAAATTCTACATTTTAATTTTCTATATGAATGTATTTTATTGATTTTAGGCTAGGCTACCTGTTTAGTTTTTTTTCCTTTATGTAATTCTACATCCAATTCTGCATTTAATAAATATATTGCTTCATTTTATTTTATTTTATTTACCATAATATTCTTTACCTCGTTCACACTTTGAACTACCATTCCCCATTATTATTATTATTATTTAAAAAAGGAAAGCGTAAATAGTATCTTTTGAGAAAAAATAAACAAGAAACCAGTTATTCTAAGTTCTTTCTAGAAATAATGATCTCAAATCCTCCTAATTGCCACTTTAGGGTGTGGAGTTGATGAGTTCCTGAAGTTTTTTATTTTAGACAAATTGTATTTTAGACATTTTGTTATTAGACAAAATGTACTTTAGACAAATTGTTTTAGACGAATTTGTCTAGACGAATTAATTTAGACGAATTGTATTTTAGACAAATTGTTTTAGACAAACTCGCCTGATCCCAGTTGGAAAAGCAAGATGCTAAAAGCTCAAGAGCTACAACAGGGAAAAGTAGCCTAATGAGGAAAGAAAATAAGCAAATGAGTAAACAATATGAGAAGTAATACAAAATTAAATTAGAATATTTTTAAAACATTAACAGCATTAAAACAGATATTTGATACATAAACTATAAAGGTACTTATGTAAGCCTGTTCAACATGAAAACATTTGCTGCGAGTTTGAACTTTTAAAGTTCTACTGATTCAACTACTCGATTAGGAAGATCATTCCACAACTTGGTCACAGCTGGAATAAAACTTCTAGAGTACTGTGTAGTATTGAGCCTCATGATGGAGAAGGCCTGACTATTAGAATTAAGTGCATCCCTAGTATTATGAACACGATTGAACTGGCCGGGAAGATCTGAATATAAAGGATCTAATGCAACCTGCATAATGAACTAATTGAACAACGGTGCCAGAGATTGATATCTAGATCAGGAATAAGAAATTTAATAGACTGTAAGTACCTGTCCAACAAATTAAGATAAAAATCCGCAGCTGAAGACCAGACAGGAGAACAAAACTCGAAACAAGGTAAAATGAAAGAATTAAAACACTTCTTGAGAATAGATTGATCACCAAAAATCTTGGAAGACTTTCTCAATAAGCCATTTTTTTTTTTTTGTGCAACTGAAGAAGACACAGACCTAATGTATTTATCAAAAGTAAATTTGCTGTTGAGAATCACACCTAAAATTTTAAAAGAGTCATACAAAGTTAAAGGAACATTATCAATGCTGAGAACCAGATGTTGAGGAGCCACAGTCCTTGACCTACTTATAATCATACTTTGAGTTTTGTTAAGTTTCAACTTCATACCCCATAATGAATACCATGCACCAATTTTAGCTAGATCTCTATTAAGGGATTCATCAACCCCAGATCTACATTCAGGAGATGGAATTGAAGCAAAGAGAGAAGCATCAACTGCATATGCAACAACCTTAATTTCCAGACCAAAGCACATGTCATGTGTATATAGTATGAAAATTAATGGGCCAAGAACACTACCCTGAGAAACACCAGATATCACATTTCTATACTCACTATGGTACCCATCAACAACAACTCTTTGCGATCTATTACTTAAAAATTCAACAATGATGCTAAGATACGACCCATCCACTCCCAACTGTTTGAGTTTGAAAAAAAAGGGAATCATGATTAACACGGTCAAAGGCATCACTAAAATCAAGGCCAATCATACGAACTTCCTGACCACAATCAAGGGCTTTCTGTACAGCATTGGAGATTGTAAGAATGGCATAACATGCTCCAAGGCCTTTATAAAAACCAAATTGCAAACTAGGGAACAGATGATTACCTTCAGCAAACCTATTAAGATGTTTTGCGAAAG
>NC_090740.1:59375482-59385482 GCF_036898095.1 Palaemon carinicauda
AATAAATAGGACAGCAAATAGTCTTGACAACATTTTTCATTTTTTATTATTGCTAATGTTTTATCAATATCGTGATACTAATATTACAAGTGCACAGACATGTCTAGAATTTAGCGTATATAGGTAAAAGACATTTCTTGTTTAGGCATAAATTTTTGTAGTTTTTGTTTGTACAATTATAAAGTAAATGTAATACCTACTTTCATCCGTCGGACATTTTCTTTCTCGTTTGATTGGTCATCCTTGCTTGATGAAAGCATTTTTTTGGGGAGACAATACTTCAAAGATAACTGTTACCCCCCCGCCCCCCCCCCCTAGAAAATCACATATGTCAAGAAATTTCTGGAAAAAAAACTATATCGACCAAAGTTTCAAATATCTAGTGTCAAAAGTGATCTTTTATTACTACTTTTCATCTATAACGAAAAATATGGGAAACAAATGAAAAAAAAAAAAGAGCCTTTAAATAGTTTTCCGAGATATGAGATCTTCAGTGGTTTGTAGTTTACTTGTCCGTGATGTAATATCGAAAATTGTGTAGGTTGCAGAAAAGATTACTGAAACTTCTCATAGATGCTCATCGAGGTAACTAGTACTGGATGTACGCTCAATAGTATAGAGTTCTCAACCAACAAAGGACAGACATAGAATCTCAAAACTAGTATTTCCCTTAAAAAATAGAAATTATCGCACAAGTACCTAGCAACTCCTCTCTGCTAGTTTTAGAGACGCTAACGGTTAAAGAACAAGGAACTGAAGACCTAAATAACCAATTATCGTCTGTCCCTCTCAACATCGCTCAAGTCAGGGCAAATGTTTGCAGATAGCTTTCCCCTAAATGTGACTCTCGGAGTCACTTGAAACTAGTTTCAACGCACTTCCCAGTCACTTGGAATTAGTTTCATGACACTCCCCAGTCACTTGAAACTTGTTTGTCAGCACTCCCCATTAGGTAGAAATGACTCCCAGTTTTTAATGCTCAAAATAGAAACAGTACGCGAGTAATTACATTTTTATTACAAAATTTACACGTTTTGCCAACAACGACATTGAAATGACACTCTGACTTGTTCTCAAGATACACAATCTCGTTACCCATACTGTCTTTTAATTTATGTATATGCCATGTATAAGCTGGACCGAACTTGGCCAACACAAACATGTTCATATAAAAAAGGTTGACAGGTTAACTGCCGCTAAAATCTCTGTTATAGTTCGCAAGTCTTTTATTTTGACGCATTGAAACATA
This sequence comes from Palaemon carinicauda, assembly GCF_036898095.1. Lineage (NCBI taxonomy): Eukaryota > Metazoa > Arthropoda > Malacostraca > Decapoda > Palaemonidae > Palaemon > Palaemon carinicauda. The sequence goes on from NC_090740.1 coordinate 59,376,732, forward strand.
TCTGGTCTTTTCAGTGATGCTACACCTAGTATACCTTTGATGACGGTGTGTTGGTCCTCTTCTCCGGTGATGGCATAAGACAACGAGCGAAAGCGGCAGTTCCCGTCTCCTTTGTTGGTGTTCTTGAAATTTTTCTTAGGTTTTCAGGAAGGATCCGACTTTCTTTTAACTATCAGGCATCCAACAGAGTTGTTGCAGTGGTTTTGGATGACGAAAGACCAACGCTTCTCCTAAAATTTTTGCAATTTTCCTTTGGTGTTTATTAAATGTTCTGGGTACGTATTTGACACAAAGAAAAAAAAAACTCTCACTTCCTCAATTCCATTGGAGTACATCACTGCATTCTACTAAAGGCACATTTGACGGTTGAGTAATTTCAATATAGGTTCATTTGAGTGAGGAGTCATTTCAAACTAGCGGAAAGTCGTCTGAAACTAGTTTAAAATAAGTGAGAGAGTCATCTGAAGCGGGGAGTCATTTGAACCGTTTGAAACGGCAACCAGATTTTTTTTTTTTTAAATTGTGACCATCGGGTAGTCAACTCTTTCATAGTCCAGGTAGGTTGGATTTGTCAGGCAACTATACTTTTATTTGTATTTATTCTAAAATACTTTTTTTTTTTTATAATTGTATTTGTTTTTTGCTTTTAACTTGTGTGTTTGTATTAATTGTAAATACCTTTTTTTTTTCTCTTGCATTCTAATATGAACTGTGTTTTTATACCGAATGTTTTCTTATAATGTTTAATATCCTTTTTAGCCTTCAAAATGGGATGTCTTGAAACAATGGAAATATCATTGTAAGATATCAAGAATATTCGTTGTTCTATTATTTCATCGAATATGCTCGCCAGTAGCAGCGACCTACCTTATATATATATATATATATATATATATATATATATATATATATATATATATATATATATATATATATATATACATATATATATATATATATATATATATATATATATATATATATATGTGTGTGTGTGTGTGTGTCTGTTTGTGTGTGTGCTGGGGTGTAAGTGTGTGTATACATATGAAATAGTCCATTCTATTGCTTGGTTTATTTTTATTTGTAAAAAGAGTCCACGCTCTCATTTCACGTAGGATTGCTATAGTAAGTAACATGGCGTACGGATTGATATTTTGTAAAATGTCCTATGAAGTAGCCTTTTTTTTTTTTTTGTTATATCGCAAACCGTTTATTAAAAAGAATATCCTTGCTCAATTGGAATCTTGTAAATGTCTACAAAACCAATCGAAAGGTCAGATTATGTATGTGTATGTTTTTAGTTTTTACGAATGGCCTTTAATAACTCAAACTCGTATCGTGTACCATTCATCTCTGCTCAAACACCTAAGACCGAACCAGATAAAAGTAAGCCACGAGATGTACTATTTAAATGTTTAAAAAAATAATTTGTTCCACCACATATTATTTCGTTAAAAATTAAAACAGGCTGAAAGAGCTAGATCATTTTGATTGTCTAAGTCATTGTACCACGTCTGTATTACGCCAGCTCTTAATTAATATGTATTCATTCGTTTTATTCAGTCTCCAAATCATGATTTATGATTCATTGTGTGTACTGCTTGCCTATTTTTTTTTTAGTAGAGTGGGATATTAATGTAGCATTCAGATCAATTTGAGTAGGATTACTCATGGATATATGTTACGGGAATATGCTGCTGCGTTTTTATATTTTTTACAAACAGTAATTAAAAAGTGTTGCATATTTATGTATATGTATTGTTACATTTAAGAATGAATATATAACATACATTTATATTAACGTATGGTGGAATGTATACAAAGAATAAGACGTAGACATACTTGTCATTAGCTACCCAAAATATCGAATATGAATCCACAGTAATATGTACATTCCATCAATTATTTAACAAACTGTAACATTTTGTTTGCTCCTTGCATGTTTCTTCACACTAAAATTTTGACATAATAATATATACAAAATCCCTTTATAATATCATGAACAAACATAGAAATATGTAATGAGCCGTTAAAATGTACATGGTCTGGCCCCTGGGAAATTATCCAGGCACTATTTTTCTGACTTTTAACAATGTCCGATGCCACATCACTTTTAGCAGGACCCAAGTCGTCATAAAGTTTATATTTTACAAGTCAGACTTACTAGACCTGTTATTACAAGAATCATTCGAGTTTTGTACCTGGCATAATAATTAATTGTGGTCCGGTTTGTCTGATTGCCTAAACCCATAGCGTGCTGGTTTGCCTTTCCCTATAATGTCTACTAATCTACAACCTTTTGTGTGTTCCACTAATCTAGTTTCCTAATTTTTCAACCTCTCCCATCTGTCCCTACTACCACCACAATTATAAGCTCATGGCATTGACTAGAAAGAAAGTAGGGTATTTTTGGCTCAAAAACGTTCTTACTCTTTTCTATCATTCAGTTCTCAAATAGCATATGTTGTTCCAGTTCTAAAAGAGTTAGCACAGAACATTCTCAAGACTGTTCGCCAAATAAATGTCCATTGTTTGAGACATCTTGGTATGTTGAATTATGATTTATCATCTTTTTTTTTTTTAGTTTCGTAACATACGCTAAAACTACATGTATTCTTTTGTCATCTGGAGTGTGACATAACTATATAAGTGCAAGAAAATATGCAAAATAAGTAACACTGGACTGTTTCATATCAAGTGATAATTTGATTAACTTGTATTTAAATACACTCCCTACTTATCGACTTAGGTTTCCAAGATCAAGTCACTATCTTGGGCGAAAATCTGCCTTATTTAGAATTTACTGTAAATACCATATCCTTGAAATTACCATCCTTATAATGATATTTCCTTTAATAAGATAACTTTTGCTATGACATTTTATGCCAATTGCGATGCTGTGAAGATCTTTTAAATTATTTTATATCTTTGAAAGTAGTCCAGTTCATACTAGCAATAAGCCTTTGAAAATTATTGTGAATGGTTTGTGATATATTAGGGAATTGTAAATTTATAAAATGCCATTGTGACTTCATAACAAACCATATTTTGTAAACCTTATATTGTACCATCATACTTTTTAGGGTTACTGGAAAACCACAAATCTGTACAGCATACACGTGCTGCCGCTTACACAGAACGTACAAAAAATAGATTACACAATATTTTTTTTTTTTTTTTTTTTTTTGGTATAATGAAGGGCAGGAAGGGCTGGTTGGGAGGAGCTTGTCTGTAGTTAGGATATCAAAATCGGTTGAGGATACATTATAATTTCTTTCCTCGTTGTCATTTGCCCAGAATCATTTCTGTCGTATGTACAACTGGTAGTAATTATTGATAGACTGTAACATGATAAGATCTCAGACATCGTGAAACACACTATTGTAATCAAGCACACCACCAAGAACGTTGTAGCATTGGCTTCTTTCGATGGCCTTCATTATTAAGTTATATCATCAGTTTAAAGATGTAGGTTTATTTCAACAGATGTCTGACTTTAGGGGATTATTTTTTTTTATTTTAATCCTTGATCTAAATTTTAAGATTTATTCAAATGCACCTACTTTACTGTATTTCATTTCTTCGTATATATTTACATATACTGTATGCTTGAATCTAAGCTTTATGAAGTGAAGCACTAATCATGTTCAAGTAAATCATTTAACATTATCATTTGTTCACACACACACACACACACACACACACACACACATATATATATATATATATATATATATATATATATATATATATGTATATATATATGTATATATATATATATATATATATATATATATATATATATATATATATATATATATATATATAGTGTACACAAGCCGTAAAAATGACGGCTAAATAGTTAGATAGATATGCACGCACGTGCACACATACCTACACACATTCAACCCTTCCCACATACTTCCCCTATCCTAACTATAACCCTTCTCACCAAAGTATTGCTATACCCTAAACCCCCTACCCGAAAGAAGAGGAGAGACCTATAGATATATGTCTTGGCGCTGAGCATGGCGTGACCAGTATATATATATATATATATATATATATATATATATATATATATATATATATATATATATATATATATATATATATGTATATATATATATATATATATATATATATATATATATGTATATGTATATATACATATATATATATATATATACATATATATATACATATATATATATATATATATATATGTATATATATATATATATATATATATATATATATATATATATATATATATATATATATATGTATAGTAGGTAGTAGGTTAGCCAGGCCACCGATCACCCGTTGTGATACTATGACTAGAATTATTGGATCTTTTGATTGGCCAGACAGTACTACATCGGTTCCCTCTCTTTGGCTAATACTCATTTTGTTTTTGCCTACGGATCCACCGAATATTCTGGCCTTTTCTTTCCACAGTCTCCTCTTTCATCATATACCTGACAACACTGTAAAGAATAAGCCAGACTATTTGGTGAATGTGTAGGCAAAGGGAAAGTGAACCGTAGTACTCTCTGGCCAGTTGAAGGACCACATAACTCTCTAGCGGTGTTTGTGGGTGGGTGTGCCAAAAGTGTAAATAAATACAGTTAGAAATATGGTCAGTGAAATTTGCTTAAAAGGACCCACATAACAGCAAACAGACCAACCCTCACACAAACACACACATACACACTTTATATATATATATATATATATATATATATATATATATATATATATATATATATATATATATATATATATATATATATATATATATATATATATATATATATATATATATATATATAGTGGGTGTGTATGTATGATTGTGTAGTTAGATATATCGGATTCATTAATCAACTAAATGTCAATGTCGCAAAATTCCCTTTCTCCTTTTCCATCTTTTCCCCCTCCCAAAGTCACGCCACTCCCGCCTCCCTCTTCTAAAAAGAAAGAGAGAGAAAAAGAGCTGGTCTTTGAGTTGATGAATATCATACTGTTCTTTATGAGCGAGAGCTCAGCTGGCCCTGGAGCTACGTTCCACCTCATTGTATTAAAAAGGAGCCAAGTCCTAAAAATATGAAAAAAAAGAGAAAAAAAAATACACGGAAAGAAGAATGAAAGAAAGCAAGGGAAAAGTAGACCTTTTGATGACGGGTCTTTATGATTTTTTTTTTGTTTTTTTGCTTTTTCAGTAGATGTTCGTTTGGGTAGAAATATTTTATATCTTCGTTGCCATTAATGTTTTTATTTAATTTTCGTATCATTAATCAGGTATAATTATAGTATATATAGATAACAATAATTTCCTTCATGTTTTTGGTCAAAATTATAAGGCTCAGACCATTCATAACATACCAGTGGCAAACGTGAAAACATATATATATACTGCTTTAAACTACATTAACATTTTGATCAATAAGTATATGGATTAGCAGAATAGCTGTCCTGTTTACATGCAAAGCACACCATTCCTAACTTACATAATAATGTATCAAATAATAGCGCAACTATGGAAATAGCTTTGAAAGTTACCAAAAGGAAATTTAGGATGAGGAAGAAAACACCGTACCTGTGTAATCACATTCGAAAGAACTAACCATATCCTCTTTACATCGCAGACCAGTGAATATTTGGAGAAACTACTATATCGATGGCTTCTTGAGATTATAAAAGTAGTAGCAACTAGAAAGCTGTCAATATCAAAAGGAAACTGATAAAGTCATTTATAGAAGGGTATGCCTCAGCAGTATGGTAAAACACTTAACGTTAAGTAGTAACAAACAACTGCACCTTAAAATTACAATAAAAATCAGGATAATCCGTTGTTAGAGATTGAAGCGTTCAACGAAACCATCGAACAGAAGCCCATTGCGTGCTTTAGAAATCACTATAACACATTACTAAACTAATTATTAAACAAGTGTAAAAAGTTGGTTTCTGTTTATATATATATATATATATATATATATATATATATATATATATATATATATATATATATATATATATATATATATATATATATGAACATGTTCAATCCTTCAGTTTTCTTTTAATAACGGGAGTTTTCATTCTTTTTCGTTTCCTTGAATAAATACAAGCATTTTTACCTTCTAGTGCATACACTTATACATACATATGAATGTACCTTAATTCAAATATATTCAACACATATATATTACGTGCCCACACATATGTAGTATTTATGTCAGGGACTATTTATATGTACTTGGTATGTATTTATTGCATGTATATGTGTATAGGTATGTATGTAAGTGTACAGTCAGCCCTAGCATTTCACAGGGGTTAGGTAACAGATACAGACATGAAAAGTGAGAATCCTTGAATTCTTGCTGCCCTAGGGCGGGTTTACTCCTAACGTACCAATTCACTAACCATTGCCTATACGTGGTCGACTAACATACTAAGTAACCCTCTGTACTCCCTAATATTGTTTCTTCTTAGTTCCCATCACAGTTGAAGTATTTTATTACGACGCGAACACCTTTTAGAAAGTAAGTGTACAATACATGTACCCTCGTGTACTTATTGCTGTAAATGGTGAGACTATGGGACATTACACATGCAGTAACACTAGTTATCAAGACACTTATAAATGAAAATACCTGTTTCTCCTATCTGATATAACACTCACTAATAATGTAGTGTACATCATGGTAATATATGTACAGTACTATCACTACAGTGCAGCCTAATTTGCTAAGGTAACACTCTTAAGTGTTCACTGTTTTCAGTAGGTTGACTCAAGCTGTTCAAGCTCACCGTACACGTAGACTATATCTACATTATTATTGTAAAATATAGTATTTTGTTTACAGTATTCGACAGTATTTAATATAAAAATAACACTAGAGTATTACAATATGAATACACCACTAACTATTTAGGTATGAAGTTCTACACAGTAAGTCTGAAGTGCAAGGCAACTCTCAGCTATCGACTGTTTGACTCATGCGGTAGAATAATATGCATATCATATATTTACTAATGTCACTATAAACACTGGATATGTACAGATTTTTACCACCCTTTTGCATCATTTTTTTTTTTACATCCCTTTTTTTGGCATAAAAAAGGACTGAAGCCAGAGATGTACACACAAGGAGAGACAATGCAAGACTGGCGCCTAGTGAGTGAGGGATAGGATGTCGTACAGTGCAAAGGAGTAAGGCCCATTTGAAAACAGTGGGTCACTAAAATACTTATTGCAAAATCCCAAATATATGTTTTTTTTTTTTTTTTATTCAATAAGTTAAACGGTTCTCTTTATCGTGAACGAGTTAAATCCCAAAGTATGATCCCGGGAAAAGTGGGGCTTACTGTATATGTATGAATATATTATTATTATTATTATTATTATTATTATTATTATTATTATTATTATCAGCTAGGGTAAAACCATAGATGGAAAAGGAGGATGCTACAAGCTCAAGTACTCTAAAAGGAAAAAATAACGCTGTGGGAAAAGATAATAAGTAAATAAATAAACTACTACAAGAGCAGTAGTGAACAATTAAAGTAATTTCAGAGCGATAACATTAAAAAAAGGACAAATTAGATAGAGCAGTATGCCCCAGTGTACCCTCAAGCAAGAAAACTCTACCCTAAGACAATGAAAGACTATGGTAGAGAGGATATGGCACTACCCAAGACTAAAGAACAATGATTTGATTTTGGAGTGTCCTCCTAGAAGAGCTGCTTACAATTACTAAAAAGGGTTATCTACCCTTACCAAGTGGAAAGTAGCCACTGAACAATAACAGTGCAGTAGGCAACCCACTGAGCGAACAAGAACTGTTTGGTAATCTCAATGTTATCAGATGAATGAGGGCAGAGCGGAATGTGTAAGGAATAGGGCAGATTATTCGGTATATGTGTAGGCAAAGGAAAATGAGCCATAACCAGAGAGTGGGAACAAATGCAGTACTGTTTGGGCAGTTAAGGGGGCTAGCCGGCTAATGCCGTTTATTAAGGACAGGACTTTGACATTTATACCACTTAGTAGAGGGACTTAGGAAATCTCCAAACTGCATAGGATTTTATACTCTGACCTTCTGATTTGCAACGCCAGGGTGAATTATCCTGAAAATTAATGTTTTTCAAATTCTTTCTCCTCCCTTGATAATTAATATTAAGGTCTGGGATTACTACCCTATATAAACCAGATGTAGATCTCCAATAGAATGAAGAGTTTATTTTCTAAAAGTCATTGTTTTGCTAGATATGAATTTTTTTCATTATGGTAAAAATCGGAAAAAATTAAGATAAAAATATGAAACAAATATTGGCAAAAAGAGTAACATTTGATTTTTTTTATAATGTCTTTCTAAGTTATATACCAAATTTCAATGTTATATCTTTAAAACTAAGGGAGAAGATAGAATTTGAAGGTCAATAAGTATAGTTTTGATATATGGGCATTCAAAGTCTTTCTTTGTATTTTTACAAACTTAATATTAATAGATCATGATTATTATGAAGTTTATGTTCCTTTTTGGATATAAATAAACCGAAAACAATTATTCATATTGATTTAATCATAAATGAAGATCCCTTTGCTCAATATCCTGCTTCTTTAGGCGAGAATTTCACTCCATCATCTCTCTCCTTCACTAACTCTGCTAATTTCACGATATTACCCACTTCTCAACTCTTATTAGAGCGAATTTTCTTCTTCCTTATGTTAGTGAGAAGTTTAAA
>NC_090740.1:59390482-59405482 GCF_036898095.1 Palaemon carinicauda
GCCAGCACTAAATTTTCTCTTATTTCCATTTCTTCTTTTTTTCAGGTGTGAACTTATTTGTAGTATTTAGCATTTGCTAGATTTCATCTCAAATACGAGTATACCAAATGGAAAGATTAGTTGAAGCAGATCTCTATACAGTTATGAATACATTATATACTAGTTTATAGTTAAGAATATCAGATGTCAACGTAAAGCCCCTCTACCTAACTATTCCTTTCTTGCAAGTAGATACAAGAATTCATTGCCATCATATGATTTGACAACGTTTCTTGTTTGATTATTTTAGTGAATAGGAATATGTACAAGTGTAAAAACATGAACGGAGAGTGTTCGTTCTCTTTAGGTTGTTATCATGTCATCTGTTAGTTAACATCGTTAAATCATCGTTGTTTTCTTTCCCATAACAATATGACCAAATATTCAAGCAATTACTGTTGTGAGTGGAGTTTCCTTTCCTTTCTTTTTTGGCGGTATGGCCACCTTCCATATCCAGACTAATGGGTCTTCTCTTTCACATCTGCTGTCACTGTGTCAGTCTAATCCATTTCCTGGGTGGAGTCCGTTCCTCCCTTCCCTTAATTACCCAGTGGTTCTTATCTTCTAGAGTTCGAATCGATTACGTTGCCTTTTGAGATCGGTTTAGGAGGGTCAGTAGGATAAGGAGGAGGAGGGGAAAGGTCAGTCAATTGGTCAGTTACTCGGCCACCTCGAAGTTTCATATAAGGTACGTATCTAAAAGTAAGCCAGAGTTGAAATTCTTCAACAGAATAACTGATTGTGAGGTAGGGAGGGGCAAAGTTTGTATTTTGAATTAATGAATGCTGCATTCTATTGATAGTGAAATGTCCAATATGATACGAAAAAACTTGTATTTTCTATCTATTTGATCATATCTCATTTACATTCATTTTGATATCACAATTATAAGGGATACTTATCAAGATTTTTTCATATGGTACTTTTGTTTTGTTCTCTAGTAGAAGTGTATATGGGTGTATGTTTGTGTGCCGTGTGTGTATGTATTACCTAGTATTTATTTAAGACTGTTGGATGAATGCATGTTCTTATGGTTTTTATTCAAGAAACTTGGGCCAAGAAGGCACAACTGCTATAAAAACGTGAATCTAAAAAAAGAAGAAGAAGAAAAAAAAAGAAATAGCGAAACTGGTGTCGCAGAATGTCTGAAATAATTAAACGATATGAGAAGTCTGTAATAAAGTTATTATGTATTGTTATAACGAGATAAAAGGGAAATGCTATGTCTTAGTTTTCTTTTTTACATTTTGTCGGTATATAAATGTTTATATGAAGAATTTGTTATATATCTAGTATTCTACTATTGTAGGTTCTCTATGTGGATCTATTTCCTTCCAAGTCGACTAATGGGCCATGTGTGCTCATAAATGTCATCCGTGTTCTTAAGAAAACCAACCTTTCAATTAAATAAAGCCGACTAAGTCATGACAATGTTTACGTGTGTGATGTTTTGGATACATTGAGTGTATAACTAAATATTCCCATTTTTTTAATTTAAATATTCTAACACAGTGGTTATATAAGACAACAATTTCTTAGGAAGAGTGACATGTCTTCCATTTAAGTTCTTATTCCCAAATGTACAAGCATGCGCAGGAACGATTAAATTATGGATATCTTCAAAATCGTCAGGAAAGCCTAAAGATAAATTTTTGGAGTTATTCCAGTAAAATAAAAAAGAGAATGAATCAAACTTAAACAGTTCAAAAAACTTCATTCATATGGAAAGTGCTCTGATTTGTTAAGTCGAAAACTAGTTCTGAAATTGTCCATTCCGCCTTGAATGCTGATATTGAATCAGGTAATCTGGTTGCAAGCATAATGCTATTAGATGCAATAGCACATCAAACTTCGTTTGATAGTTTTCTACAATATTCATAGAAATTTGTGGGAAATACTTACTATGATCCGCCACTAAAGATTTTATGTAATTCAATCGCTGGATTGTTTCTATAAATAAGATGATCTTGGTGCAGCAATTGTTTTGTTGTGAAAAGAAGAAGGAAACTGGGTCATTTCCCCTGTCATGAATTTTTCAATATAGTATATTGTTAGGGATGAAAAGCTATGTATAATGAGGGAGATCTTGACTAACATAGCGTGGGATAACTGAATTTCTCCAAATTTATAATACACGGAAAATTCTGTATATTTTAAGCAATGGTTCGTAGGGCAATTTAAAAAAAAAAATACCTGAAAGATAACGAAAGTCGTTTTGGGACATCGTTGTTTTCTCTGTGTTGGGATTAATTACTTGGTGATTGCATTTAGCAATCATTGTCCTGTTTGAGCTTTCAAAGGGAATCATAGTGTTTAAGTGAAAATTTTATAAATGCTCAATAGCTGAAATAAGCATCTAATTGTATATTATGCAATAGTTTTAAAGTATTAATGGTTGTCAAATTACTCTCATGACTCAACAAAGTCAAGCCTAGAAAAGTTACCTGATAATTACAAGGTATATTATTGTCATTTAATATAAAATTTTGGGTGTCCTCCCACTTCCCAAATCTAATGAACATAATGATACCAGTATCTGACGAAAAATCTATAATCCTATCATTCCGGTTCACTTGGCGACTGCGTAAATTAGACTTGAGTTTATTGATACTTTGATATGGAATCATGGTCATTGGAGTATAATGCGAGCTAACGTGCTACATGTAAAAAACATTAATGTATGCACTTTGACTGTTTTCTTTTTATTCTTTTATTGTGGAGTTGTTTAGTAACTCAGTCGCCAAGTGTTGACATACGAATTGTCCAAGTGGATGTATTACAAAGCTATTATGAATTACTTTGATAGATTATGTTCATCTTATTATGGTCGTTCTGCACCGGGGGAGCATCGTTATTCATCGTGACAAGGCTCATCGCACGTTCGTCTTTAAGATGATTTCTATTCATTGTACCCTTGTAGTTAATGTTTTCCTACGACAGGTTTTCCGTAATAGTGGGTGGCTCGGTTGGTATACCACTTTTCTGAAGTTTTATTGATTTCCCTGTTTGGCTATTCCTAAATTTGTTCCAAAGTCCCCGTTCTTATTTTTATTTCAAGACAATTACCTTTAATATTTCAAACGAGTTAGTACATAAGAAAATCAATTTAATTTATTCCTGTTTTGGTTTGAGGCAATGGCCGAATCCTAAATATAAGGTATTTTTCTTATTGCGTTGTTTGGTATTCAGAGTGTAAACAACTTCATTGCCATCACACGACGGTGGTATATAGAAACCGCCCAATTTAAAAAGTTTTTTGCATGCGTTAAACAAAAGTTGTTCTTATACTGTATAATTCACAGTCCTTGTGAGCACAGTGTAAATTATGATTAAAATACGAAAATCTAAAGATTTTTATTATTTTACGCTTCACCCCGATGGAGGGGATAAAAAAGGAGACCGTCCAAACATTTTTCTCTCTATTTTCAAACTGACGTTGCAACCAATATTTTAGATTAGGAATTAGGTACGCAGCACAATGTGTTAAGTATTTACCACTGTTATTAAGTTTCATTTGGCATTCCAGCTTGTTCCAATTTTTTTCTGATACTCCGCTTTAATATACTGTATTGGATTTACTATTGAAGTTTTTGCTAAACATCTGGTACTGTTTTCTTCTACATGATAGCCACAATAAAACAAAATATTTGAATTGTCAGAAAGGATACTATATAAATTCTAGTAAGCATCGCTTTTCCACCTCATGCTAGATTCGAAGACTAATGTAGAATGTAGATGATCTGTTTATTGATCTTTATAGTAAATATAATAATTTCTTGGCCGTTTTATTGTGAGTGATAATTAAATTATGATAAGGATATTAGCATAAACCAGTTTTATTAGTTATGGAAGTTCCACAATCCATATTATAATAAATGAAATGCTACTAGTATCTTTATTAATGTAACCCTTATTATCTAATGCTTTAGTAACTGATCAACAATACAACAGCGTTCTTTAGTGGCCAAAGTCTTTCTGAAAAATCTTCAAACATTGTAATCACTCTACAACGACTATCATTTTGACATTAATCCTGCGTTTTAATTTTACAATAATTCAACTTTTGTTTGAATTTCACTGTCCAGCTCGTTTTCTCGAGAGACGTTTGCTTCCATGCCATCGTTATTTGGCCCAATGCTTTACCTCAGCTCCACTTTATAAGAATGTAAAGGAAGGAAACTGTATATCATAGAGGCATAAATCAAATATTTCTTTTTGTTCCTTTTTTTTAGGGGGGGGGGGGGGGCTACAATGACTAAGAGCTTCTTGCTATTATACAAGTTTTTAGTTTTCAAACTTCTCATAACATTTTACGTGGATATATTATCAAAGAAAATATATATTGGCATTATTTCTACCTATTTTATAGGTTTGATCTTCATTTTAAAACTGAGAAGTACATGGTTTATATTTCACGCAAGCAAGATTGGCTTCAGTTTAGAGTGTAACAAAAAGTCTTATTTAAAAAAAAATATATAAATGTTTTTATAGCTGTTAAGCATTTTACTTTCATTCCTAAATAAAGGGCTTCTTTAAGGATTCATATAGATTAAATGTCGTAAAAACAAGGCACTGAAATTATGAATTATCCTCAGAGACCATAAAAAATGTACACAAATGTCATGAAATTTATTTTTTTTTTCTGTTAGGAATGTGCTTATGTATCTTAGGAAATTGTTCCTCGCCAGGGTAGTCCTTTAAAGCTTACTAATTAAGTTTATAATCAATTCACTTGTATAGCCTTCTTTTGAGAAAAACGAGCATGTGGTGTTTTAAATATATGGTAATCATACATACATATACCAAGGCACTTCCCCCAATTTTGGGGGGTAGCCGACATCAACAAATGAAACAAAACAAAAAAGGGGACCTCTACTCTCTACGTTCCTCCCAGCCTAACAAGGGACTCAACCAAGTTCAGCTGGTACTGCTAGGGTGCCACAGCCCACCCTCCCACATTATCCACCACAGATGAAACTTCATAATGCTGAATCCCCTACTGCTGCTACCTCCGCGGTCATCATGGTAATGGCTGTGCTAAAGAAATTTCATTTTTTTTTTTACTATGAAATTGTAAATCTTAACTTAACTTTTATTGCTAATCATTTCCCTTGATTTGCTCAGCAATTCGAGCATTAGCCTCATTAATGATAAGCCACAATGTGGTCTAATGTTTCAGGGTTTTTGTTTGAATATTTTCATGAAGGTAATCATTGTAGAATAGTGTCTTTAAAATTTTAATAATTAATTATTTTAAATCCCTCTTGATTCTCATGACGGAAACATCAAAAAATTTAGCATCGAAATTTCCATACAATGAAACGAAAATGGCTTCCAGAAACCAAGTCAAATATAGGGCTGACGTTTATTAGGTGTTGGCAGCAAGCTTTGAATATGGGAATTTGCAAAAATACGCGTTTCTTACCATTTCATGTGTTATTTCTATTATTGACCATAGACCTTCATTATCAAAGGCACGATACATCATCATAATTGCTATCAGAATAACTTCGTATTTCATTTCAATTTATTTCATTATTTACGTTAACGTCCTCTTTAACCTAAAGCACTATTGCGACCTCCATTATCGTTATTGACAGTAGTTTTGAAGTTACCGCCGATGATCCAACAATCTTCATCTGTGCCTAACAGTACCTTCTCTGCAGCCACTGTCGATCTTCATCATCATCACCAACATTTCGTTCTTCATCACTATCAATTCACCCTAATCGATGTCGAGGCCACCATCATGACCGAAAATGCGCAGTTGCCGTCACCATGAGCCATCCTCATTATCAGTCCGGCGATGATAACTTTGGATTGACGTCAAAGGATCGAAGTCTTGGCCGGTAGTGACTTGAGGTTCGTCAAGAAGTTTCCTATTGGGTCGAGTTCAGAAAGTGAGTTGTGATGGGAGGTATTAGGATCTCTTCTCCTCCCCCCCCCCCTCCTTCCCTCAACCAATGTCACCTGTCTCCCTTTTCACATCCGATATTTTCGTCTCGAGGCAAATCCTTTGGGACTCGACCAGGTGCAGAAATTAAGCAACTCGAAATCTAACAGATACCTATCTCACTGCATGTAATGGATTTATTTTAGGTTTTGAATAACATTCATATTGCTAAGAGTTGTGCAAAAGAGTTGTGCATTATATATATATATATATATATATATATATATATATATATATACATATATATATATATATATATATATATATATAAGTTATATATATATATATATATATATATATATATATATATATATACAGTATATATATACATATATATATATATATATATATATATATATAATGTATATATATTTTATATATTTATGCTACGGGGGTATTAAACAATTAGAATAGCGCCAACGTATGCCTGCTTGTCGTAAGAGGCGACTAAAAGGGACAGGACGAGGGGTCTGGGAATCCCCTCTCCTGTATTATAATCCTGTGAGACAAAAGAGGTGGAGCTGGGGGAAGAGTGACTGCTCCCCGCACTCTAGTTTTGGGGTGTTTGAATGTGCGTGTATGTAGTACGATAGAGAGTAAAAGATGTGAGATTGGAAGTATGTTTAGGAATAGAAGGATGGATATCTTGGCTTTGTGTAAGACAAAGATAAAAGGGAAAGGTGAAGTGATGTTTGGTGAAATGTCTGGTAGAGTGTCTGGGATTGAAAGGGGAAGAGCAGAGAAGGTGTGGCTTTATTGCTGAGTGAATGGATGATAGGTAAAGTAGTGAAATGGAAGGAGATATCATCTAGGTTAATGTGGATAAGGGTTAGGTTGGGCAGGGAATGTTGGGCTATTGTCAGTGCGTTTGGACCAGGTTGGGAGAAAAGTGAAGAAGAGCGTAATGAGTTCCGGAATGAATTAACTAGGTGTGTAGAAGGACTGGGTAGAAGGAATTATGTAGTTGTCATGAGTGACTTAAATGCTAGAGTGGGCGCTGGAGAGGTAGAAGGTGTCATTGGGAAGTATGGCATACCAGGTGAAAATGAGAGTGGTGAGAGACTGGTAGATATGTGTGTTGAGCAAGAGATGGTGATAAGTTCTAGCTTATTCAAAAAGAAAGATAAAAACAAGTATACTTGGGTAAGGGTGGCAATTGGAAGAGTGGTAGAAAGGGCATTAATGGATTATGTGTTGATAACTAAAAGAATGTTTGGAAGATTGAAAGACGTGCACGTGTTTAGTGGTATGGCTAACAGTATGTCTGATCATTTTTTGGTGGAAGGAAAATCAGTTGTAACAAAAGAGTGGGGGAATAGAGTAGGTGGATGTAAAAGGGAGCTAGTGAGGGTTGAAGAGCTAATAAAACTGGTGGTGAAAAGTAAATATCAAGAAAGGTTGAAAATGGCATATGACAAAGTGAAAGTAAGAGAAACTGGTAATTTAGAGGAATGGAAGTTAGTAAAAGAAAATTTTTTGGGAATTGCAAGTGATGTACTGTATGTGGCAAGAAGTTTGTTGGAGGCAGTATGAGGAAGGGCAGTGAATGGTGGAATGAAGGAGTGAAGGTAAATGTGGAAGAGTAAAAGATGGCTTTTGAAGAATGGCTGCAGAGTAATAGTTTAGAGAAGTATGAAAGATATAGAGAGAAAAATGTAGAAGTAAAGCGCAAGGTAAGTGAGGCAAAGAGGGCAGGTGACCTGAGGTGGGGTCAGGGATTTGGTCATTCATATGAAGAGAATAAGAAGAAGTTTTGGAAAGAAGTAAAGAGAGTAAGAAAGGCTGGTTCAAGAATTGAAGAAACAGTGAAAGATGGAAATGGAAGGTTGTTAAAAGAAGAGGCAAAGAAAAGGTGGGCAGAATATTTTGAAAGTTTACTGAATGTTGACGATAATAGGGAGGCAGATATATTTGCTGTTGCAGGTGTTGAGGTTCCAGTGATGGGAGATGAGAATGAAAGAGAGATTACAAGAGAGGAAGTGAGGAGAGCACTAGATGAAACGAGAGTAGGAAAAGCATCTGGTATGGATGGTGTGAGAGCCTAGATGTTGAAGGAAGGGGGTGTGACTATATTTGAATGGTTGGTGAGATTGTTTAATATGTGTTTTGTGTTGTCAATGGTACCAGTAGATTGGGTTTGTGCATGTGTTGTACCACTATATAAGGGTAAGGGAGATGTGCATGAGTGTTGTAATTCAAGGGGTATTAGTTTGTTGATTGTAGTTGGAAAAGTGTATGGTAGAGTACTGATTAGTAGGATTAAGGATAAAACAGAGAATGCAATCTTAGAAGTACAGGGTGGTTTTAGAAGAGGTAGGGGTTGTATGAATCAGATTTTTACAGTTAGGCAGATATGCGAGAAATATTTAGCAAAAGGCAAGGAGGTGTATGTTGTGTTTATGGATCTGGAGAAAGCGTATGATAGAGTTGATAGGGAAGCAATGTGGAATGTGGTGAGGTTATATGGAGTTGGTGGAAGGTTGTTGCAAGTAGTGAAAAGTTTCTACAAAGGTAGTAAAGCATGTGTTAGAATAGGAAATGAAGTGAACGATTGGTTTCCGGTGAGAGTGGGGCTAAGACAGGGATGTGTGATGTCGCTGTGGTTGTTTAACTTGTATGTTGATGGAGTAGTGAGAGAGGTGAATGCTCGAGTGCTTGGACGAGGATTGGAACTGGTAGACGAGAATGACCATGGATGGGAGGTAAATCAGTTGTTGTTTGCGGATGATACTGTACTGGTTGCAGACGCGGAAGAGAAGCTTGGCCGATTAGTGACAGAATTTGGAAGGGTGTGTGAGAGTAGAAAGTTGAGAGTTAATGTGGGTAAGAGTAAGGTTATGAGATGTACGAGAAGGGAAGGTGGTGCGAGGTTGAGTGTCATGTTGAATGGAGAGTTACTTGTGGGGGTGGATCAGTTTAAGTACTTGGGGTCTGTTGTTGCAGCAAATTGTGGAGTGGAAGCAGATGTACGTCAGAGAGTGAATGAAGGATGCAAAGTGTTGGGGGCAATTAAAGGAGTAGTAAAAAATAGAGGGTTGGGCATGAATGTGAAGAGTTCTGTATGAGAAAGTGATTGTACCAACTCTGATGTATGGATCGGAGTTGTGGGGAATGAAAGTGACGGAGAGACAGAAATTGAATGTGTTTGAAATGAAGTGTCTAAGAAGTATGGCTGGTGTATCTCGAGTAGATAGGGTTAGGAACGGAGTAGTGAGAGTGAGAAAGGGGGTATGAAATGAGTTAGCAGCTAGAGTGGATATGAATGTGTTGAGGTTGTTTGGCCATGTTGAGAGAATGGAAAATGGTTGTCTGCTAAAGAAGGTGATGAATGCAAGAGTTGATGGGAGAAGTACAAGAGGAAGTCCAAGGTTTGGGTGGATGGATGGAGTGAAGAAAGCTCTGGGTGATAGGAGGATAGACGTGAGAGAGGCAAAAGAGCGTGCTAGAAATAGGAATGAATGGCAAGCGATTGTGACGCAGTTCCGGTAGGCCCTGCTGCTTCCTCCAGTGCCTTGGATGACCGCGTAGGTAGCAACAGTAGGGGATTCAGCGTTAAGAAGCTTTGTCTGTGGTGGATAACGGGGGAGGGTGGGCTGTGGCACCCTAGCAGTACCAGCCGAACTCGGTTGAGTCCCTTGTATGGCTGGGAGGAACGTAGAGAGGAGAGGTCCCCTTTTTTGTTTCATTTGTTTGATATCGGCTACCCCCCAATATTGGGGGAAGTGCCTTGGTATATGTATATATATGTATATATATATATATATAGTTAGATAGATAGATAGATAGGTAGATAAATGCATGTACATGCGTGTATATATATATATATATGTATATATGTATATATATATATATATATATATATATATATATATATATATGTATATATAGATAAATAGATATATGTATATATAGATAGATATATAGATAGATAGATGTATATGCGTATATATATATCATATGCATATAAATATATATATATATATATATATATATTTATATATAGCTAGATAGATAGATAGATAGATAGATAAATGCATGTATATATATATATATATATATATATATATATATATATATATATATATATATATATATATATATATATATATATATACACACACACACACACACACACACACACACATATATATATATATATATATATATATATATATATATATATATATATATGTATGTGTGTGTGTATGTGTGTGCGTGTGTGGGAACCGTTTCCCTTGACTTCGCCTGTCGTCCGTATTTGTAAAAACGAAATCCTCCACCGCCACATTTAAACTGTCACTACTGGAAGGGTTATTTAACCCATTTTGCAGAAAACTGTCCAAACTTTAACCGGTTCTTTTACCTGCACAATTTTCTCAACAGTGTCTCTGACCGTCTCGTAACTTCCTTCCTGTTAAGATAATGTTTTTCATGTACTTTCTTTGCTCATTTATCCACTATTTCGCAGTCGTTACGACATTTCTTCTCACTCTTTCGAGTTGCAAACTTTTAACTAGTCTATCTATAGTCTCCCGTGCTATCTATATGACCAACCTTCTAAAAGCCATCTATCCAGTTACCCACCCGAACTTTTTAGAATTCCCTAAATTTATATTTACATTTGTAATCCCCCTCTTTTCTTAGATATATTAAGAGCAAGTAATGAATTTTCGACAGTTTATATTTTTTTATTTTTTTTTTTTTGCATTCACATTTAATATCCACCCCTCATTTTTTTTTTCATAAAGGAGAGCATGGCATATAATATTGACATACAGTTTCAGATTATATTCTATAGATACGCAAGGTTTCTCGCCATCCCTTTGCTTATCCTTAGCCACCTTTCTTCTTTCCCCTTATATGAGAGTCACGTCGTCTCATATAAACCACCATCTATCATATTTACTTTTAAATAAGAATCATAAGTTACTATTACCCATAAGGATTTCATGAACAATAGATTGCATACCTGATAACCATTCAAATATACCATATGATTAGAAATAAGTCGAGAAAAAGACGATGAAGTAAAAGACCGAAATTTTCGTCTCATACCAAGTAAATCTTTAATGATCTTTTGCTTTTGTTCTCCTAACAAGTTTCTCAACAGGTCATCAACTTCTGGGCAAGAGAGATCATCCCTGCTAGAGGACCCGTTTTGTGATGCATGATCATTCCCTATCCGAGGAGGAATTTAATTGAAACACCTGCAACTTCCACCAATCCCTCGGAAATCTTAAATGCAATTGAAAGTTGGGGGAACTGTAAAGGGCCGAGGGACTGCCATTGGCTGATAGCGTTCCCCTTTCCTCCTTTTCCTCTTCATTATATTCTTATCGATCCTCTTACTTTACTAAATAATTTTCTTCTTGCGATCAGTTCTTCCCTCTTCGCTTGATTTGCTGTTTCCGTTCTTTCTACTTTTTAGGAGTGCGGGATGGTACTCCTCGGTCTTCTTTCTTTTAATCAATTCTCTTATTTTCCTTTACTTCGTGCTCTTCACCGTCGTGGAAATGCCTCTCTTCTTCATCATTTTCTTTTTCCTCTCAATCTTCCTCTTCTTGTTCAACGTCATGCTTCTGCTCTCCTTCTAACCAATTTGAATGAAATTGAATTTGTAATTCCTTATATTCTCCGGTTCAGTTCTACGCGGGAACTTATCCGTCCCTTCGAAATAGGGTATCAGAAGTTCTCCTTTGATTCCAGTCCTGATTTGGTGTAATTAGGAATGCAACGGGAATGGTTGTAATCTAAGTGTTAATCTCAGGCCTTGTAAGGTTTATGAAGCGGAAACAGTCTAGGCAATACCCTCTAACAAGCCTGATTTATCTCATTGAATTTTCCCCTGTGAGTGAGTGTATCCTTTTCCCCCCGTGTCATTTTTCATTTTTCATCGTTATCGATGAAAAACACTCATTATATATATATATATATATATATATATATATATATATATATATATATATATATATATATATATATATATATATATATATATATATGTGTGTGTGTGTTTGTGAGTGTATCTTTAATTACGTCGTTATTGCTGTAGGTTTTTACCCTGTATATCTTCAATGCCTGTTGAAATTGCAACACAATGGGATCATGATGTTGGTATTTTCTAAAACATAACATATTTTAGCCATTATCACCACTCTCAGCTGCCACGAGAAAACTGAAGCTAATAAATTGATTGCTCTTAATGATTTAGATGTAATACTTTCATTTGAGTTATAGTATGTGGATTAGATGGTTTTTATTAGCCTAGCTGGTGAAAAATAAGGAAGTGTACATAGCTTAGACCCCGGAGAGTAAATAGTCTAAAGGGTTCTGAAATTGTAATAAAGATCTCCAACGTTCACTTTTCTTAAATCCAGATATTTTGAAGCCTCGCAGAATTAAAGTTGATATATATTTATATAAAGTTACTTAAGTATGCTAGCCCAGCAAGACAAAAGTAAGAAATGAATTAGGAAAACGATCAGTCGCAGAAAGGGCAAACTAAACGCAGCCCCTATCACGTACACAAGACGTTAAAAATTACAGGAAATAGACGTCACTATTCAAAGTTGGCTTCTTGTCCATAATTTTAATAGTCGCGAAAATTCTCGTGGTTAACATGTCACCTTGCTCCTCTACTATGATCGCATTATTTAAATCCATACCACATTCTTACAGTTGACAGGTATTCTTGAATGCAGATAGCCATTGGTCAAACCAGAGTTTTATACATAGGGTCTGTTCAATTAGGTGATGGGGTCAGAGCTAATATATTATATGATGTCTCAAGGGCCCAATTCCCAGGCTTATCCTTTGAGTTAACGAAGAAACCTCTAGTTTTTGTGCATATCATCCATTGGATTGTCTTAGGTCAGCTTTTTTTTTTTTTTTTTTACAGAGGTTACATGCATGGAGTTTTTTTAGTACCCAGTGTCTTATTTAGTCTCCGAACCTCGTTTCTTTTTGCATAAAAAATGGCAAATTGAACACACATCACCAATTAAGCTATCGATATATATTAATTCATTTCTCATTCATTTGCTCACCTATATAGTGGTCTGGTGAAATATTTTCTAGCCCTTTTTTCATAACATGATAACTTGATTTCTCTCTCTCTCTCTCTCTCTCTCTCTCTCTCTCTCTCTCTCTCTCTCTCTCTCTCTCTCTCTCTCTCTCTCATTAAATGTCAGTCTAAAAATTGTGAATTTGTTTCAGCATGCAGCCATGAATTTCCACAGACAATCATGAGACGAATTTATAAGCTAATGAGACTTGTACACTACTTTAAAGCTTCAAGTTAAACTGGTAGCATACTGGCTAAGAAGCCAATGGACTCCAGCATCCGTAACGATGTTTGAACTTATGAATCTGGTATGAATTGAAATAATTTCACCATGCTATTGATACACTGTAACATGTTAGTTAACAATAGAACATATTACACTATTGATATTGTGTACAGCAGAAGAAACCTACTTTGGTTGATAGTGGGTTTGACTCTCCGTTATTTTAATGAATCTGTGTGTGTGTGTGTGTGTGTTTGAAAAAGGGCGTGTGACTAGTTTTCCTTCATTTCACTGAACTTGATATTTATCATGATTAACGTGCTTACCTTTAAAGGTTTAAAGGCCGCCCATGCATAGCGGATGCAAGGACAGTGACATTGCCCTATCAAGCAGGAAAATGCTCTAGAGACTGGACTCGAAACCCAGTATGGCGTTCACCAGTCAGGGTCGTTACCACATTATTATTATTATTATTATTATTATTATTATTATTATTATTATTATTATTATTATTATTAGCCCAGGGGCTCCAACAGAGAAAATAGCCCAATGAGGAAAGGAAAGAAGGAAAAATAAAATATTTTAAGAACAGTAACAACACTACAATGAATACTTCATATATATATATAAAAAAATAAATAATAACAAGATCAGAGGAAGAGAAATATAGTAGAATAGTGTGCCAGAGTGTACCCTCAAGCAAGACAACTATTGTAATTATCGTTTTGATGTTATATACTTTACCACTAAATAAATGTGTACGTTTGGACGTAGATTCGATGTTATTCTTATCATCAGTATTGTTATTATAATTTTTCTTAGAATTCTTATGATTATCATCATCTTTACGAATATTATCTTCGTCAAGATATTATTATTATTATTATTATTACTATTATTATTATTATTATTATTATTATTATTATTATTATTATTATTATTATTATTATTATTATGAAACATGAAAGTACTAAAAGTAATACAAGTCCTTGCGGTGTGTTGTGAGTAACGTCCATAATGATCATGGTGTGACACAATGTTTCGGAATTTCCTAGGAGCTGTTAATACCTGGCAAACGCTGCAGAAGTCTACCATTATTTACAGCACCATTCAGTCTACTATAGGGACTGAAAAACGACACCATTACACATCGCCATCTACAGTAGCAGCAAAGATCGAGATAAAAATATATAATTGAAGAAAGGAGACGTTATGTTCGCGTCGCAAATAGAATATATAGGATAACAATTCCCCCCCCCCTCTCTCTCTCTCTCTCTCTCTCTCTCTCTCTCTCTCTCTCTCTCTCTCTATTTTAAAGGTTAGAACAGGGCGTATGAAGAAGTTATGATAGAATTATATAATAAAAAAAACTCCAATTAAGATTTTATTGTATAATTTGTAATTGAATTTTCTTCGTTTATTTTTTTTTATTTGTTCCTTTATTTATTGCTGTCTGTATAGGCTATATTGTGAATTTATCCTTTGCTTTCTTTTAATTCTTTTGGAAAGACATCATGTTTTGTGTAAGTCTGTAATGGTCCTTCCTGAATAATGATACCAGTCATAATAATAATGTCGATGACAATCATGATAATATTAATGATAATGGTGTTTATAATAATGATGATGATTGAAATCATAATAATGACACTAACATTAATGATAATAATAGTAATAATAATAATTTGCAAAGCTCAAAGCTAGATTGCTTAGGCCTAGTCT
>NC_090740.1:59407982-59437982 GCF_036898095.1 Palaemon carinicauda
AAGTTCAATCCCTCTCTCCCTCTGAAAGCCTTTGGCTTATCCTAGTGGTTCTACCTGTATATTAATCCAGGTATTACTATCCTAGGATATTTCTGACCTGTCCTGATAACCAGAGTGACTGGTTTTTGGGTTTGAGCAGAATTTCAGAGTTTTTAGTCTGTGGTCTGATTCTTCCTAGCATGGAGAATGAGTCTCCTTTGCTAGGTTAGGGGCGGACACAGGAAGCTTTGCTTCTCTAGTCCAGGTTGGAAGGATTCTGATGATTCCTTCCTCTATTGGCCTAGCAGACTGTCCTGTGTCGTTTTTTTTTCTCGGGCTGAAGAATGAGTTTTTCGGTTGCCCCACGAAATAACTTCACATAACTTTGTTCTGGTTGGGAGGAGGATAGCAAGCATTGCCAATCTTCCTCCCTAATAGACAACTCTTGGTTAGGATGAGCTCCCTAACTGCTGAGTGTGTCTCCTGCTAGAACGAAGTCTTTAGAACCCTTATCCCTTCCCCACCTCTCTTACTTTTATTTACTTGGCCATAGTCCTTCTTCCATACTTAGCATAGGTTAGGATGGAGGACCAGCTCAGCTCTCTGCCGCCCGGCATTACGTGCCGGCCGGCAGAGACACCCTTTTTTCTTTGCAGAGTGAACCCCAGACCTCCCTTGGTCTCTCTTCCATGTCTGCCGGTAGAGCCCGGCAGGCTGTGGATTCTTTGGAAGCCTGAATGTTACATTCTCCCCTTCCATAAGTTCACTCTTTCTGGATGGAAGGTCGTATGGCATGCCGCCCTATAACCTTACACCCATACTTTTTCTCTGACTATTGTGTTGCACCCCTATCCCGGCTGCCGGCTTGACGGCTGACAGCCGGGCAGGTAGAGGTTCTCTGATTCTTGGCTACTGTCGGCGGCATGGTTTTATTACCTTTGCCGACCGGCAGTGGAATCACAGCCCGAATTCGCTGGCCGCTACGATTAGCGGCCGGCAGCCGGATTTTAGTGTTTTCAGCCATCGGCTGGCAATGATTGCCGGCTGGCACATAGTCGCGAATCAGAGGGCTGCCGCCTATTAGTTAAAGATAGTATATCATTGATCTTTAAAGGGGTAGTTGCCGGCCGGCACAATAGCATGCGATGTACAGTAGTTGCTATATTCGTAGTGTAGTACACACTGCATTAGTAGAAACTGCTGTACAGAGTTTGTGATAATACTAAAGTTCTTCATCATACTTAATGTTATCTTGTACAGCCTTTTGTTAAGACCGTACTTTATATAGAAAGTGAGTTCTTTCTGTATTCTTTCAATCCCGTATATTAAAACTACACATTAAATTTCCGTTTAGGAAATTACATAAGGTATTCTAGTATAGAATTAACCTTAGTTTTAACATTTTGGGAGGTTACGGCAATTGATTGGACAGGAAATACAAGTATGTGTCTTTCCTTCTTCCTTTTATAGCTTTTCTATATAAGCTAAATGTTTCAATATAAGTGAAAAGCCTTCACTTGATACTCATGGATTTTTCTTCTCTTTACAGGAGGACCATCCGAAGTGCGGGAGTGTGTTCTGTAATGTCCGCAGTAAGTACCTCTGTGGACATCAATACAGTAGGAGGCACGCACTATGCGCAGCCTCCAGAGGTGATCTCCGGTATTGGGACCCTCAGGTTTGTACAGTATGTTCTAACCTGATTACTGAGGCTTTTGATGACCCCAAGTCCACGGAGTCAAGGGATACTGCCAGGGAAAAGTTGCGATCCTGGGTGAGGGGTTTTCAAAAAAACACCTCAGGCCCCTACCTTCCAAATGAGAAGATGAGGGCCTACCTTTTCCCTAAAGCATCGGCTGATGCAATCATCCCCCAGCCTCAGGTGGAGATACCAACTACCCAGAATCCGGTGGATTCTGAAGTCTCGGCCGCCCTTCAAGACATCCAATTGGACGATAGGATGTCGGAGGTGTTGGATTCTACAGAGAAGGACCTTCTAGGAGAAGGTCAAGAGGAGGAACTGTGCCAGACTCCTCAAGTAGAAGAGGAACAAATCAATGAGGTGTCGGTTACATCGGTTCCGGACCCAGAACCTGTTCCCTCTACATCGTCTGCTATCCCAGATGACCTGGGAAGGACTCTTTCTTCTATTGTTGAGATGATCCAACAAATTCAGAAGAACAATGATGAGAAAGAGGCTACAATGAAACTGGAGATATGTAGACTTGCAGCATCACGTGGGCCCCAGAAGCGACTCAACGTGAAGGATCTTCCTTTGTGTTCGGATACCAATCCTTGGAGGTATGCCGAACATATGCCAATGACAATCAGGAAGATCGTTATATCTGAAAAGTTGGGAGCAATTCCCCTGGAAGAGGTGGAATTTTGGCCCAATAAGGATTCCTACCCGGACTGTTATGTCCGCCTTAGGAAGGAGCCAGCCTCAAAGGAGGAGACTGAGCCGAAGGAGGTCATAGTTTTGGATTATAGTAAAGCTCCGGCGTTACTATCAAACTCGATGAAAGAGAGGGGCTTCACGAACTCAAAGGTGCCAGCCTTGAGTAAGAAGCTTCCCTCTTTTGTGGCCTCTCCTACCAGAGTCTTTCCCTTCATGAAAAAGGGATATAAGGCAGCCTTAAAGGCGGTGGAGGCAGGGAAACCATGCCCCTCCTTGGAGGAGTGCAAGCCGTTATCTCTGACCTTGCCCTTGGACCAAGAAGACTGGAAGGACGTACACCTTACCTTCTCAGTTGGGAAGCTGGAAGCTGATATTGCTGAACGTCAGTTCGGTGAGGAACTCCCTAAGCTGTCGGAGTTTCTCTTGCGCAGGGACCAAGAGACAAAGGAAAGACTTGCGGCATCAATGTCGTTGCAAACGACATTAGAGACAATGGCAAGTGACCCCAAGAACAAGGACATGTTCATGGTGGTGGCCAAAACTCATCTGGCCACGGTTACAAAGGATCTCTATAGCTTTATTAAAGCTAGGAGAGCTGCTTGTATCTGGGGTAAAGACCTCTTTCCCAATGATGTGGTTAAAGAGATAGCAGACAAGGCCGCCACAGAGAATAGGAATCTTCTCAAAACGTGGGGCTTAGATTTTAAGAGGAAGTCTTCTCAGGATGAGGGTCCCCAACCCAAGAGGAAGACAAAAAGGCGTAGGCCATCTTCTCTGCAGGCTATACCTTACCGACAGCATCAACAGCAACAACTTCCTGTGACCGCGGTGCCTCAGATGACGGCACAACCTCTAACCACGTACCAACTGGTACCTCAACAAGTGGCGACTCAGTCGCCAGTTTTTAACCTAGCCTTCGAAAGGCAGACTTCTTCCTTTCGTTCGAGGGCTAGAGGAACAGCCAGAGGCTCTTCTAGACGCCCTTCAAGAAGAAGGGGATTCAGGGGAGAACGCGGTCAAGGAGGCAAGGCCTCAGGTCCACAACAGCAGAAGTGAGATGCTTCCTGTAGGAGGGAGGCTACAGCTATTTAGGGATCGCTGGACCTTCGATTCCTGGGCCCACAGCCTAATAAAGAATGGACTAGGTTGGAGTTGGAGCAGCCCTCCACCTCAATTTCCTCAGTTCCCAACACTCAACCCCTGTTTTGGAAGAACACGTCTGAGAGCTCTTAGACAAAAGAGTGATTCGGAAAGTTAAGTCCATCAAATTTCAAGGGAGGCTGTTTTGTGTTCCAAAGAAGGACTCAGATAAACTCAGAGTCATTCTTGACTTGTCGCCACTCAACAAGTTCATAATGAACTATAAGTTCAGAATGCTCACACTTCAACACATAAGGACCCTACTTCCCAAGAGGGCATATACTGTCTCTAAGACTTGTCTGACGCTTATTGGCATGTTTCAATTAATCGCCACCTCTTCTCCTACCTAGGCTTTAACCCTGGATAGGTACGGTCCTCGGACACCCCTTTAAGGGTATACTCGGACGCGAACGACCCCGACGCCAAAAAAAATTCTTGAAAAATCAGTTTTTGCAGTAACCTCCTTTTTTCTTTTGCCAAAAAAAACTTCAATGAATGCTTAAAACAACTGTAAAGATAAATACTACTCATCTGCAGAAAAACTATTTATTATAAATATTTTAAAAAATTAAGTAGAAAAAAAAAGACCTGACATAAAAATTCATAAAAAAAAAGTTTATACATATATACACAAATCCTTTTAGGAATTGATTCTTGAATGTTTAGGACACATCTTGATGTATTTTGGATGAAGTCAGACCCATGGAGGTGAAGATCTGAAATGAGAAAAAAAGGGTAACTTTTTTTGGCCAAAAAAAATTGTCCAAATTTCATGAATTTTTTTGGGTACCCAAATGAAATAGGAAGTGGCTAATTTTTTTAGGGAATAAACATATGTTATCCTAAAATAGAAATATGTAAAAAAATCTTCATTATTTTGTAAATTACATTTATATCAGGGGCCATATCTAAAGGTAATTTTTTGAGTACTTGGAAATTTCGTAAAAAAATACATATATTTAATATATAATATGATATTTATGCAGGTAAAAATATACCAAAATATCACAAATTCTATAGGGAACAAGAATATATATAGATAGGGCAGCTTACGCTTCGGATATGTCCACAAAATGGCCGCCAACCACACTGACTCAGACTCCCTAATCTGCCACTTGAAATGTAGGAAGGGTATGTCAATTTCAAGGTGTTATTTACTAATCTAATTATTATTGGATATGCATAAAAATTGTATGGTGGGTTGCTGGATAATTGTCGATTATTTTACGTTTATAAAATTAAAATTCTGACCCAAAAATTTTTTTTTGAAGGGAAATAAAATCGAAAAAAAAATGTAAAACAATATTTTAGCTAAAAAAATTTGATGATATTCAATCAAAAAAAAAGTAAACAAAATTTTCCGACAAATAAACATCTAGAGGAATCATTACTCTGTGATAGTTCCTTAGTACGTAGTAATTTTGAAAGAATTGAGAAAAAACGAAAAAATGGCAATCACCGGAAAATCGAACACATACCTATATATACGCCATATCTGGCTAAAAAAAAGATAGGCATGGGTAGCCAGATCATCTAAAAACACTTTCCAACACTATAAAAATATAAGTTTTGCGACACTACTTGCCAATTCCTTACGGTAACATGACTAAGCAAAAAAATGCAAAACAAATAAAAAGGGGGACTCGTGGAAAAATGGCCATTCTAATATACGGCATTTCAGAAAAAAAAAAATTTCAGCCACGTGCTAGGCAAACCATCAAGGCATATTTTCCGACAAATAAACATATAAATGAAATATTACTCTGTGATAGTTCCTTAGTACGTAGTAATTTTGAAAGAAATGGGAAAAAACGAAAAAATGGCAATCACAGGAAAATCGAACACATACTTATATATATGCCATATCTGGCTAAAAAAAAAATAGGCATGGGTAGCCAGATCATCTAGAAACACTTTCCAACACTATAAAAATATAAGTTTTGCGACACTACTTGCCAATTCCTTACGGTAACATGACTAAGCAAAAAAATGCAAAACAAATAATAAGGGGCACTCGCGGAAAAATGCCCAACATTCTAATATACGGGATCTCAGATAAAAAAAAAGACATGCACGTGTTAGCCCAACCATCAAGGCACACTTTCTAACACATAAACATGAAAAAAAAATCAATAATATACGGCAATTCCTTACTACGTAGTAAATTTTTACAAATATTGAAAAAAAAACAGAAATTGGCAACCGCAGTTAAATACCCAATATACCAATAACTACGTCGTATCTGACAAAAACAAAATCACGCATGGGTAGCCAGATCATCTAGACACA
Source organism: Palaemon carinicauda (assembly GCF_036898095.1). Taxonomy (NCBI): domain Eukaryota; kingdom Metazoa; phylum Arthropoda; class Malacostraca; order Decapoda; family Palaemonidae; genus Palaemon; species Palaemon carinicauda. The sequence continues at coordinate 59,413,789 of NC_090740.1, forward strand.
CTTTCCAACACTAAAAAAGCAAAAGTTTTACGACACTATTTCGCAATATCTTACGGAAAAATGACTTGGCAAAAAAATGAAAAAAAATGAAAAAGGGACACTCGCGGTAAAATGCCCGACATTCTAATATACGACATCTCAGATAAAAAAAAAGACATGCACGTGTTAGCCCAACAATCAAGGCACACTTTCTAACACATAAACATGAAAAAAAAATGAATAATATACGGCAATTCCTTACTACGTAGTAATTTTTACAAATATTGAAAAAAAAACAGAAATTGGTAACCGCAGTTAAATACCCAATATACCAATAACTACGTCGTATCTGACAAAAACAAAATCATGCATGGGTAGCCAGATCATCTAGACACACTTTCCAACACTAAACAAGCAAAAGTTTTACGACACTATTTGGCAATATCTTACGGAAAAATGACTTGGCAAAAAAATGAAAAAAAATGAAAAAGGGGCACTCGCGGTAAAATGGTCCTCGTGGTGATGAACGACATTTTAACTAAAAAAAAAAACATGCACATGGTAGCCAAACAATCCACCAAGACTTTCCACAACTGATAACCTATACAAGTTGCACCATTCTACGACAATTTCATAATACGTAATAACTTTGATAATTATGCAAACTACCTCAGAAGGGTAAACTCGGACGCGAACGACCCCGATGCGTCTCAGAAATCGGGGAAGGAGTACAGCTACAGCAATGCACATCTGGACACTACTAGAGCGTGTAGGGGAGACACCTCCTGCAGGTCGATCACCCACAAATTCAGTCACAGGGGTGAGTCACGTGAGAAAAACCTGTTTTTTTTTGACGCTCGGGGTCGCAAACGACCCACCGTACCTATCCAGGGTTAAGTTACATAGAAAACTTTGCGCCTTCAGAGCCATGCCTTTCGGGCTAAACATAGCCCCAAGGATTTTCACGAAGCTCACAAACGCAGTCGTCCATCAATTACGCCTAAAGGGGGTCCAAGTAGTAGCATACTTGGACGACTGGCTGGTGTGGGCAGCATCCAGGACAGAATGCATGCAAGCTTCTAAGAGAGTGACCCAGTTCCTGGAACATCTGGGATTCAAGATCAATATCAAAAAGTCTCGACTTTCTCCAGCTCAAAAATTTCAGTGGTTGGGAATCCATTGGAATTTGGAGTCACATTGACTTTCCATTCCTGGGAAGAAGAGGAAGGAAATAGCAGGATCTGTCAAGAGACTGCTGAAATCCAAACGGATATCAAGACGCGAACAGGAGAGAGTGCTGAGCTCTCTATAGTTTGCTTCAATAACAGATCCAGTGCTAAGAGCACAGCTAAAGGATGCAAAAGGAGTCTATAGGAAATATGCATCAAACACGCGAAGAGATCTAATAAGACCTCTACCGACTCGACTGCGTTTGCTTCTCAAGCCGTGATCCAATGCCAAGCAACTGAAGAAATCAATACTTCTTCAAGCTCCTCCCCTGTCAGTAACTATCCACACAGACGCTTCAAAGGAAGGGTGGGGGTGTCACTCTCATCAGAAGAGAGTCCAAGGAGCTTGGTCCAATCTCTTCAAGTCATTTCACATCAACTTTCTAGAAGCCATGGCAGTGCTTCTGACTTTAAAGAAGGTATCTCCTAGCCACTCGACCCACATGAGACTGGTTCTAGACAGCGAGGTGATAGTGAGATGCCTGAATCGACATGGGTCGAGGTCACCTCAAATCAACCAAGTGATGTTGGCCATTTTTCGTTTGGCAGAAAGGAAAAAATGGCACCTGTCAGCAGTTCACATTCAAGGGTTCCGTAATGTGACAGCGGATGCTCTATCCAGGTTTACACCAATAGAGTCAGAATGGTTCCTTGATGCAGGATCGTTCTCCTTCATCTCGAGTCAAGTCCCGGAGCTGCAGATAGACCTCTTTGCGACGAAAGACAACAAGAAAATGGATCGTTATGTGTCCCCATACGGGGATCCGCTAGCGGAGGCCGTGGACGCTATGTCCCTAGACTGGAACAGATGGTCCGGTATTTATCTGTTCCCTCCGCACAACCTCCTTTTGAAGGTCCTTGTCAAGCTGAGATCCTTCAAAGGGAAGGCGGCAATAGTGGCCCACAAGTGGCCAAATAGCGTGTGGTTCCCTCTGGCATTGGAACTATGCCTAAAATTTGTTCCGCTACCAGATCCATCTCTGTTTCAGCGAGTACAGAAGTCGACTGTCTTCGCTTCATTACAGAAAATCAGAAACCTACATCTCATGACTTTCTCTCCCTAGTTTCTTTCCAAGAACATGCTACCCACCATCAGGTGGGGTCCCCAGAGAATCTACCCTCTGAAGGAAGATGTATCTCTATGTCCATTGGGGTGCCTAAAGGTCTATCTTCATAGAACTTCAGACTTTATGGGAGGACAGCTGTTCAGATGCGAAACCTCGGGCTCAAGGTTTTCTATTACTAAGGGCGAAACTCACCTGTGTTTTTCGCGAATCGGGTCCTGACAGTACACCCGCTAGTCATGATCCGAGAGGAGTTGCTTCTTCCATAAAATTTCCTTATTTACATGGACCTTGAACATCTTTGTTCATTCACCAGCTGGTGATCATCCAAGGTGTTCTTTATGCACTATGCAAAGCAAGTGGAGCAACTCAAGTAATCTGTGGTAGCAGCAGGTAGAATCCTTTAACCTTCTGTTTTAACTCTGCGAGGAACAGTGTAATTAATTTGGGACGATTAATTAAGAGGGTGGGTGTGTAGTCACTGTGTGTACTACACACTGAGCGATAGGCCACGAAAGTGTCCTTACGAACTGTTCCATTGACGTTGGTGAACTATAGCATAATACGGACACTTGTGCCAAGCGTTCCTTACGCTAGTGTAATTAAACAGTATACAGACTGTAGCATTATTACTTATTCAATTAAAGTGGCAAGTCTGTTTCATGGTAGATGTAACGTTATTTTCTGTTGACTGTTTCTTTGTGCTTTAATAGATATCATCCACTTTTTAAATTTTTTTTATAAAGGTAGATCTGATATGCATGTTTATTGAATTTTTAATAAATTAGTTCATAGTGAACCCTGCGTTTTATTCGCCCACACTCATTTTTATTAGATATGTACTGAGCATTAAGATTAAAATATGGATATTTTTATCATGGTATGTCTTTTAAGATTGTTCCCTGATTTAAGCAAAGTCCACTTTCCTTAACCCTTCTTTAGGAAGGGTTAAGGTGGTACCCTAACGGGAGAGTGGCAGAGATGCAAATTTGTTCCTATGCAGATATGACCTGTATCCGATAGTTATTAAGAGAGGTCACCTTGGGGAAGGTGTCACAAATTCATTCTGACTTTGGCAACTCTTAGACAAACTTTGCTTTATAATGTATAGGGCGAGACCACTATACAAGCTTGTCCTTTTGTCATCCATAGGTTATTATGTACTCCTCAAGACTTTTCCAGAGTCTAGTATGACTCATCCCTGTAGGGGGCAGGAAGCACTAACATAGTTTATGCTTAGATGAAATGATGTATGACGGTAACATCATAGGTCTCTAGGTCTAGACGGACCAGGAAAATACTTTCTTGAGAGTATGGCACTGATTGGGAATCCACAGATACAGTAATGCTCTGGTAAACTTCCATCAGTACGTCATGGCCTAAGCCCAAAAAACGGATTTTGAGCGAAGCGAAAAATCTATTTTTGGGTGAGGTAGCCATGTCGTCCTGATGGACCCGCCCTTCCTTTTATTGCAAAAGGGTTTATTGACCCTTCCCTATAATACAGTATCTGTACCACCTCGTATATCGCTACAAGGAATAAAGAGGGCGCCACCGCCTTCATCAGATACACACTGGAAATGGAATAGGAGAGATGCCTTATGAGCGGCTCTCTTTTCATTCTCGTTTCTTATACTTGTCACTATATCCCCCTCGAAGCGTTAATACAGTTCGGGGCGAAGATAGCTATGTGACGTGTCAAGAATACGTCCTCTGATTTTATGCGATATCCCTGTGAGATTATTTAGGAATATTCGCTCCAGGAGTTAGAATTCTGGATACCTTAAGGTAAAATTCTCTGGGAATATCACTGTAGTCAAATATACCCTAGAAAGCTACCAATTAGGAACTTCCATCAGGACGACATGGCTACCTCACCCAAAAATAGATTTTTCACTTCGCTCAAAATCCGTTATATATATATATATATATATATATATATATATATATATATATATATATATATATATATATATATATATGTGTGTGTGTGTGTGTGTGTGTGTGTGTGTATATGTGTGTGCTCCTTTGCATATTACTTTACATTTTCAATAATATTGACATAAAACTTAGTAGACAAGAACTACATCTACACCACTGCAATTAATATTTGGTGCAGACACTTAATTCGATCCAGTTTTTCACGTGATTCATCGTCAGAACTACTGTACCGTATATTGGTTGAACGACTGAATGACACATCGATATAAAGGGTATGGAGTAGAAAATATGAAATACAAGAATAATAGGAAACTTTGAAATTGATTAACAAGAATGGATAAATGAAGACCTTTACGATTCTTTGAAATGGAAAATTTAGAAAAGCATTTTGAATCACCAGTAGGAATTTTCACTAGCCTCCATTGAATTTCATGATCGGTCTCACAAGACTCCTCCCTCTTCGAAGATTATATTATGGTTCCAGTCTTTCAATGTGATTAACGTAGATTCTACATAGCCGTCATCAATTGTTTAAAGCAGACTAAACTGAGAGGTTAACCACCTACTCCTAGAATTTAAATTTGTAATCAACGTTCATCTTAGTTTTGATTCCCTTAAGAGTGGCACTGCTCTTTATAGAAAGCTATGGCCTTGCTGTTCCAGCATTTTATTTGCAATAAAATTGTCTCTGTAGTACCATCCTGATCATCCATGCTATATCACTTCCTTCTCCAATGAAAACCGCGATTTTATAGCTGCAATGGGGCCAATGCTATGTTTTCATGGCTGGTCTCGTTTGTGGAAGTAGCCTATACTATGTCTCAAAGTCTGGGGAATTTGTGTGTGTGCGTGTTTGTGTGTGTAAGTCTCACACGCCCCTTCAGAATATATAGACCTGCAAAGTACGTTGGTCCCCGTTCCAGCTCCCTTTAAACGGTATCGTTTTTCCACAACAAGGCTAAACTCTGAGGTTTACTTGCTCCCTCAGAAAATCTAGATTCGTAAACTGTGTTGGTCTCAGATTTGTTTTCTTTAGAGTGGCGTTGTTCCTTGTGAAAAGCTGTGGTGTCCTTACTCCAACCTTTTCTCTGCAATGAAGTAGTTACTGAACTCAGAAGCAGGTCATGTGAATATAGAATGCACCGTAATTTTGGATATAATATAATAGTTGTTACAACATATAATTATGGCCGTGGACATGTATATAGCCATAGCTTACAGCTAAATTTCAAGTTTTTTTTTTTTTTTTTTTTTCATTCGGATTCTCTATTAGATTTTTCATATTTTAGCCTGCTGTAATATTTTTTCAGAGTTCTTATTAATTGATCATAAATACGAGGTTTACATGATTTTCATTGAGTATTTGTATTTGACAGTCACAAGTCTATTTATAAGTACATTGAATAAGTTTCCATAGTTTTTTCATGATACATATCTCTCCTTGTATGAAATATTGTTCCTATTTGATAAGATATTTCAATGGTCTATCGTTCTTCCAGAGATTAAGTTTGTACATTCCCACTTACTAACATCCTAGATAGTGCTTCATAGATATGCATCCTTTTATTTTGATAGGTCTCAATAATCTTAATTGTGTAAAGTTCTTTGGTTGTTTGATTAAGGGACTACTACATTCCTGGAAACAACCTTTATCCTCTACTTGGAATGGTTCTTGTGTTGAGTCTAAAGACAATTTTTCTTGAAAATGCTACATTTAACGCTCGCACATCAAACTAGCAGAATGATATTTTTCTGCGACAGATAAATTTATATGTAACTTATTACTGTCTCAATTACTGAGATAAGGAATACTATCGGAGCCATATTATCAGTCTAGAGCCTTCCGAATTGTACCGAGCACCCCATCTATTTTGTAGGTAGTAGTTTGGCCAGGGCACCAGCCAACCGCTGAGATACTACCGATAGAGAGTTATTATATCCTTTGACTGGCCAGGCAGTAATACAGTTGATCCCTCTCTCTGGTTACGGCTCATTTTCTTTGTCTACACATACACCGAATAGTCTGGCCTATTTTGTACGTGTTTCAACATACACCTGACACACTGAGATTACCAAACAATTCTTCTTCGCACAAGGGGCTAATTACTGTACTGCTATTGTTCAGTGGCTATTTTCTTCTTGGTAAGAGTAGAAGAGACTCTTTAGCTATGGCAAGCAGCTCATGTAGGAGAAGGACACTCCAAAGTCAAACCATTGTTTTCTAGTCCTGGTTAGAGCCATATCCTCTGTACCATGGTCTTCCACTGTCAACGGTTAGAGTTCTCTTGCTTGAGGGCACACCCGGGCCACGCTATTCTGTCTTATCTTTTTCCTTCCTTTTTTTTATCTTTTATTTTTTTTTCATTTTTTTTTATTCATTTTTTTTTCTGAATGGTGTGTTGGCCAAGCCTAATAGAAGGGCCATGGATGCCTGGCGGTTTATTAAGAGGTTGTTTCTTCTGTTTTTTCTTTTCAAAACCATCCTCACTGACCTCCCTTCAGTTGAAGGGGCTATCCTGGAGGGTATTTAGCCTTACATGGTGTATTGGCTCCTCCATATTGACTACATTTTCCAGTTTTAGTTTTTATAGTCTATGGGTTTGATCAACCACTTTATTTATATTTTTGTACATATTGTTTTTGTTATCATTCTTGTTAATTCAGTTTTAAGTATGATGCATTTATTTTATTATCATTAATTCTTATACTGTCTGGAGGCATTAAGTGAAACCCGGGACCAGTACATCTTAGATTTAATCAATATTGTCTACTGTATTGCAATATTCGGGGTCTACATGCAAATATTCAAGACCTTACCAGTTGCTTCCTGGCAGTATGATATTCTTTCAAACTCAGAAACTATGATTTCTAATATGAGACACTCATCTGAGCTCCTTATAACAATTTTGAAATGGGATTCCATTCGTAGGGGCAGTGGAATGGCAGTGTATATAAGGATCAAATAACCTACTTCTCATAAGTCCTGCTATGTAAGTGGATGTCCTGATATTCCGGTGATAAAAGTTTGTGGCAGGCACAACAACTAATATTTGTGTTCGATCTACTGGACTCCAGACATGGATGATTCTATCTCCGATTGTCTTCCTTCCATTACGGCTAAGATACAAGAAGATGATAGAAAGGCCTCCTTTGTGTTTGTTGGTGATTTCAATGCTCACCATGGGGAGTGGTTAGATACTGTTTCTCCTACCTATCACCATGGCTTAAGAGATTTAGACTTTGCCTCTAAATCAGGCTGTGAGCAAATCGTAAGTGAAGCTACTCACAGGTCTGGCAACTGCTTGAACCTCACATGGACCAACTCCCCTGGCGTTATAAAAAGTAAGGTTGGTTCTCCAGTTGGGACATCTGATCATGCCTTAATTTCATTAGTAGTGGAGACTGGGCAGTCAGTCCCAGATGTATCATACTCATGTAAGATTTTTATGAAGTCTCAAGCAGACTGGAATTTGATTTTGAGTTCTCTTTTGGGTTTAATTGGTCATAATAATCGTATAGTAGTGTTGATACTCTTGTCCCTTTGAATGAGAATCTACTCAACATAATTGATAGGCATATCCCTTCTCGGGTGAAGGACAAACCATGGGTCAATGATGATTGTAGACGTGCTTATTTGGAGAAGCAGGAGGCCTATCATATTTGGAAGTGTAACAGGTCAGCTTAGCTTTTTGATTTCATAAAATTAAACCTCTGCTGGTGGACCTTGATGCTTATGGAGGTGTAGCCCTAAATGGTATTTTCCCTTTTTTTTTTTTTATAAAGACTGCAGATTTATTAGCTCCAACGTTATCTCTTATTTTGCGCAAATTAGCAAGAAGAGGAGGTTTTAGCACTTGTTGGAGAATTAGTAATGTTAATCCACTATGTAGATGTGTTTGCGGTAGCTCAAGTTCAACTGAGTACCACCCAATTTTCATAACTCCCATATTATCTGAATTTTTTTTTACATCTTTTGGCAAAATGTCTTAATAGGTTTGCTGATACTCATCATCTGTTCCCTAGTTTACAATTTGGTTTTTGTAACCGCCTTGTAGCATGTGATGCCCTTCTTACAATCTCAAATGCTGTACAGGAATCCCTTTATTGTGGTTAGTAAGTTTGTATGATTGGCCTTGATTTTAGTGTTGCTTTTGACCGTGTTAATTATGAGGCCATTGTTTTAAAACTCAGAGAGCTGCTAGGGGGTGGGTCGTTTCTGAGCAATTTCATTTAATTCCTAAGTAATATATCGCAAAGAGTTATTGATGGGCACCATAGTAAATATAGGAATATGATATCTGGTGTTCCTTAGCGTAGTTTTCTTGGCTAATTACTTTTCATACTATATACACATGACACGTTGTTTGGCCTAGTAAACAGGCTTGTTGCATATGCAGATGATGCTACACTCTTTGCATCAATTCCATCTCCTGCATGTAGATCTGGGCTGCTGAATCTCATAATAGAGATCTTGCTAAACTTGTGCATGGTGCAAATTATGGGGTATGAAATTAAATCCTAACAAAACTCAATGTATAATTGTAAGTAGGTCAAGGACATTTGCTCCTCAACATCTAAATCTTAGCATTGATAATGTTTCTTTAAGTCTGTATGACTCTTTTAAAGTTCTAGATATAATTCTCGACAGCTAATTTACTTTTTTGAAACACATTAGTTCTGTCTTCTTCAATTGCGCAAAAAAATTGGCTTATTGAGAAAGTCTTTCAAGATTTTCGGTGATTAATCTATTCCAAAGAAGTGTTCTGATTCTTTCCTCCTACCTTGTTTCGAGCATTGTTCTCTTGTCTGGTCTTCAGGTGCTGATTCTCATCTTAATTTGTTGGACAGAAACTTACGGTCTATTAAATTTTGTATTCTTGATCTAGATATCAATCGTTCAATTAGTTCATTGTGCATGCTGCATAAGAATTTTCAAAATTCCGATCATCCTTTACATTCATATCTTCCCGTACATTTCCATCTTGTTCTCAATACTAGGCATGCAGTTAATTTTAATAGTCAGGTCTTCTCAATCATGAGGCTCAATACTAAAGAGTATTCTAGAAGTTTTATTCTATTGTGACCAAGTTGTGGAATGATCATCCCTATCGTGTAGTTGAATCGTTAGATCTTCAAATCTTTAAAATTGCAGGATATATTTATACGTTGAATAGGCTGACATAAGTCTTTTTATAGTTTATATATGAAATATTCGTTTTGATGTTGTTACTGTTTTTAAAACATTTTATTTTAATTGTTCATTATTTCTCATACTGTTTATTTATTTCATTATTTCCTTTCCTCACTGGGCTATTTTTCCCTGTTGGAGCCCTTGGGCTTATAATATCTGGATTTTCCAGCTAGGGTTGTAGGTTAGCTATTAATAATAATAATAATAATAATAATAATAATAATAATAATAATAATAGAATGATAAATTAGTTTCATTAGAGTAGACGATTGACTGTTTATTAAAGAATTACTAGGATTTCCTTTAGATTCACTATTTCCCTTACTGCCATGAGGTTAAGATTAAGACATACATTAAAGGAATTCTATAAAATCCTTACGACCACATCGATCAGGAATAAATTAGATTTGCCTCTTGTATGTATATATATATTTATAAGTGGGGATACTTTATGGGGGTGAAAGGGTATGTGCATCACCATGATCAGCAAAGCTATATTAGTTAATGCCACCCATACTAAGTTAGTATTTCTGTAAGCGATTAGACAAAAGTCTCCCACCATCAGCAATCTGCAGTGCCTAGCATGGTGATGAAATCTGGCCAAACATTAATAAGAGCATAGGCCTAACTGAAGCCTTTGTCCTCAAGTGGACTATAAACGACTGCATTTCTTGTACATAGAAAATTATATATATATATATATATATATATATATATATATATATATATATATATATATATATATATATATATATATATATATATATCTTATCTATGGTCTACTTTTTCATAGAATAGTTTAAGATTTTGTAAATATTCATATAAGGACAATCTGTATGAACAATTACTTTAGCGGCCAAACCTTTTCCAGCTGGAGATTCAATTTTTCTAATGATTCTGTGAGTATCATCGAAGGCAGTTGTTACTAAGTCGACCCCGGGGACCGGTGATTTTCTTCCGAGGCAGACTGAACTCTCTTTTACTTTCGTCCCGCTTTCTTTTTGTAGTACCTTGGATTACGGTGCATCTTCAAGTAATACATTACTAATATTCTCCTCTTCGTATGCAATGCCATCTCTTTTTACATGTCATGGCAGAATTATAAGAGATCTGAGGAATCCTTGTTCTGAGCCATATTAGAATGGTTTACTGACAAGGAATTACACACCTCATCAGCTAATTTCTATTTTAATATTGCAATTATTTTAGCGTGTGTTCATGAGTACTCCGGAGTACTGCCATCACTGTACCTTCATCGATTCACTCTACACATTACTTAAAGGTCTCTCAACGTTCTGTACCAATCGTGTGTCACACGATTGTACATAGTAACGACATTTCTTTTTTTTTGTATATAGTCTCCTTTGTATCTTCGCTCTCCCCTCGCACTGATATGGATCTGAATAAACATGTCTGTTTTTCTCACTGTTAACTGTTAACAGAAACCGTTGTTGGTTGAACAGGAAACCGCCCGTTATATGTTATGGCCTTTTTGCCCGCAATTGATGTATATATAAACCGATGTTCTGTAATAAAGTTACTCAGCTGCTTTCATCCTGCCTCTGAGTCACAACCTTCTCTCGGGCCGTCACATTGGTGACCCCGGAAGTCGACACGGTCCTCCTGCCTTCTACCCCCCCCCCCCCCGGTCATTGGTACTATGGCGGACTCCATGAAAGTTGGTGGCGCCCCATTGAAACTTTCGTCGTTCGCCAGCGGAGAGGCGTTTACTTGGTTTCAGCGCGCAGAAGTCCAGTTCCGCATCAAGGGCGGGATTAGCTCGACCACCAAAGCAGCTTATGTTCTCACGGCGATACCCGTGGACACCTTCTCGGAAATATCCAACTGGCTTTGTGAACAAGGAGACACCCCAATAGCATATAACTCCCTCAAAACGTACCTTCTGCAGCTGTACTCGCCGTCGCCAGCTGCTCGTATAGCAAAGCTTTTTCAGCTCTCTCAACAACCGTTGGGAGACCAAAGGGCTTCGCTCACCCTCAGGGAAATGACCAGTATCACTCACTTGCAACCTGCCGCAGATGGCTTTCCTCGTGAGGTGAACCTACTTCGTGCCCTTTAGTTATGCCGTTTACCCGAACCTGTACGCGATGCCATACCCGATGTCGATAGTTTACCCATAAAGTACTTAATGACCAAAGCCGACGCCCTTATGGACACCTACTTCATGACCTTCAAGACCTCCATCAATGCCTCCACTCCTGACGAAGAGGACACCTATTCAACGTCAACCGAAGCTGACGTAAATGCCGTAGGACACACACGCCTATGAATGCCGTAGGACACACATGCCTATGAGTACCGTAGGACACACACGCCTATGAATGCCATAGGACACACACGACTACCCCGTGATGAGCCGGAGCGGCGACAAAGCCACCCATCATCCACCATTCACTCGCGTCCCAACCAACGACTTCTACAACCACTCACTGCCACCTATCGGCCACAGTTTCGCTACTACCACTCCAGATTCAGGGCTGCCGCGAAGAAATGTACAGTATGTCATTTTTAGGGGGGGAGCCATGTACCAACCGTGTCACACGATCGTACATAGTAACGACATTTCTCTTTTTTGTATATATTCTCCTTTGTATCTTCCCTCTCTCCTCGCACTGATAGGGACCTGAATAAACATGTCTGTTTTTCTCACAGTTAACTGTTAACAGAAACCGTTGTTGGTTGAACAGGAAACAGCCTATTATATGTTTTGGCCTTATTGCCCCTAATTGATGTATATATAAACTGATGTTCTGTAATAAAGTAACTCAGTTGCTTTCATCCTGCCTTTGAGTCACAACCTTCTCTCGGCCCATCACAGTTCATTGGCCCCTAGCTGAACTATTGCCTTAGCTTTCAATCCTACTTCCGTTCCCGCTTACTTTCTTCTAACTTCCTGCCCAGCCTAATTTATATTGTAAGTGCATGCTTTCTCTCGGTAGCATGTGAATCCTGAATTTGTATACCCTAGACGTTTTATAACTAATTGGCCTGGTGTTATCGTAGGCTACGAATCATGTTAGCTTAGCGTCGCTATTTCCAGTATACGAATTAGTGTGGGTGTCATGATTATAAGAAACACCATCGTTTTATAAGAGGACAAGTCTAGGCTGGATGCAGGCTGTTGACAGATGGACGTAGAATTCCCTTTCGAAACTTGTTGTGACCATATAGAACGTAGCAGTGACTTATGTACTTGGAATTTATTTTATTGTGGTGGTCTGAACCAGTGGGGATAAAAAACATGAGTCTAATAGCCTAATCCTAAATGACATTTTGAAAACTGGAGGCCCAACCATTTCGAAGACTAAATCCTGGAATGGGAATAGGCGAATGGTTAGGTAGAACAAATATGTATTTATGCTTTTATATTTGATTTCAGATCTTTTCTCGAAGAATTCTAGTCACTTGATTTATCAGTAAAATTCTTAGTTTTACTTTGATTTATAGATTTGTAAACTGATGGATTCTTAAGAATATTATTCAATATTTTGTTTTGTTTTTATACATGAATAATCCATTCTGATTTCTGGTTGTATATTGCCAATAAGTTTCTATTTTTCTTCCAGGTACGAATGTTGCCAGTAGTAGAAGTTGTCAAGTACTAATGAAAAATAATTGATTTACATAGAAATGGTACGTATGTTTGTTGTAATGGTGTACACAAATTTCTTAGGTCTTTATATACAGACATACACACATACATATATACATAAATACATACACACACACACACACACACACACACACATATATATATATATATATATATATATATATATATATATATATATATATATATATATAATATATATATAAAGACACAGAGAGAGAGAGAGAGAGAGAGAGAGAGAGAGAGAGAGAGAGAGAGAGAGAGAGAGAGAGAGCGTAATAGTTTCACCGGTGTATTCCAGTAATTTAGGTATCCCAAGGCTAGTGGTAACCCTGGAGAGAATGAGTTTGAATGTGCTACGAAATGCAAATGGTATTCAACGACTTTATAGTATTAGAGAGAGAGAGAGAGAGAGAGAGAGAGAGAGAGAGAGAGAGAGAGAGAGAGAGAGAGAGAGAGAGAGAGAGAGAGAGAGATCATTGAACAGTGACAGTGGGTCAATTTTTATCACCCCGTAGCCCCGAAACAAAGAGGTTTTCTTGGCGCGCTTATATTCTTTTCCTTCCTCCTTCTTCTCCTCCTTTCCCTCCTCCTCCTCCTCCTCCCCCTCCTCAGGAGATGGGAGGGACTTTAAAGGGGTGTGATTCTCTTTCTCGCCTCAAACAACACCAGCAACAACTACAACTGCTTCAACAATAACAGGAACAAAAAAGAAGAAACTGGCTTTGTATGATGTGGCTTTCCGACGAGAGTGGTCTGTTAAAGCGGTACTTGGCGGCTAGAAGCCATTTTTGGTACGGGCATGACTAAGAACTCGTAGTTTTCTTCTTGTAGGTGAAGCCATTCTGTACTAATGATTGTCTTTTTTTCTCAGTTGAAGTTGAACTTTAAAGTTTTTATTTTGGCGTTACCAGTACTCAAAATACAATTATTCAGTAAGTCAAAGATATTTTCTCTCCTCGTCAAAAGTTTGATGAATTAGAAAAAAAAATATCAGCAATAGGTCTTATGGAAAGTAAACAAGTTTTTACTGTCATGTGTAAACCATCATAGTATGATGTATTCCTAGTGAGAAAAATACCATGTTAATAATTTCCATGTCACAATATGAATTTTCATGAAAATCAAGTTCATTATAAAAATACAGATATCCTTCATTGCTTTTAGGTTAATGATACACTAGTAAAGTATGAACACAAAGAACATTTGTATGTGTCGCAATTTGCATTAACAATATTGTATAACAGACTACTAATGCTCTTTGATTGACAATCCTTTGGATTTTCTAGTTTGTCAGTAATACAGTTCACAATATTTCAAGAAGCACATAATGTTGAAACATGATGCCATCCCTAGGAACAGGGAAATGGCAGTGTATGTTAGGACTGTGTACCCTACTACTCATAAGTCCTGCTATGAATGTGTATGTCATGAGATTCAGGTAATAAAAGTTTGTGGCAGGCATAGCAACTTCTATTTGTGTTTGATCTACCGGAATCCACACATGGATGATTCTGTCTTCGATTGTCTTCTTACCATTGTGGCTAGGATACAAGGAGAGTATAGAAAGACCTCTTTTGTTTTTGTTAGTGATTTCAATGCTCACCATGGGGAGTGGTTAAGTTCTGTTTCTCCTGCCAGTTGCCAGGGCTTAAGAGCTTTAGACTTTGCTTCTGAATCAGTCTGTGTGCAAATCAAAAGTGAAGCTACTCACAGGTCTGGCAACTGCTTGGACCTCGCATGGACCAACTCCCCTGGCGTTATAAAAAGTAAGGTTGGTTCTCCAGTGGGGATATCTGATCATGCCTTGATTTCATTAGTAGTGAAGACTGAGCAGCCTGTTCCTGATGTATCATACCCATGTAAGATTTATATGAAATCTCAAGCAGACTGGAATGGGATTTTGCATAATAGTATAGTAGTGTTGAGCCGGTTGTTCATTTAAATGAGAATCTACTCAACATATTTGATAGGTGTATCCCTTCTCGTGTGCTTAGGTACTGAGTAAAGGACAAACCATGGGTCAATGATGATTGTAGAGGTGATTATTTGGAGAAGCAGAAGGCCTATCATCGTTGGAAGGGTAACAGGTCACATTTGACTTAGAATGACTATACTCAGCTTAGAGTTTTTGCTCAGAGTGTTTATGCTTCAACAGAAAAGGAATACAATCTAACCATGAAAGAAACTCTTGCTGGTACAACCCAGGAACATAAGTTATGGACTACCCTTAGATTTGCAGTCTTTGGTGTAGATGCAACAGTTCCTCCTTTACTTAAACCAGATGGCTCAGTCATTCACTGTCCAAACGAAAAGGCAACCCTTTAGGCTGATGTGTTTGACAGTAAGCAGAGTAATGAGAAACTCGAACTTCCTCATTCCTGTTTTCCCGAGGGCAAACTAACTAGTTTAGGTTTTTGATCTAGTGAAATTAAAGATCTGTTGATGGACCTTAATGCTTATGGAGGTGTAGACCCAAATGGTATTTTTCTCTTGTTTTTTATAAAGACTGCAGAATTCTTAGCTCCAAAGTTATCTGTTATTTTGTGCAAGTTAGCAAAAAGAGGAGGTTTTAGCACTTATTGGAGAATTTGTAATGTTACTCCACTATGTAAATGTACTTATGGTAGATGAAATTCAACTGATTACCGACCAATTTCCATAACTCCCATATCAAAAGTCTTTGAACGTCTTTTGATTAAACGTCTTAATAGGTTTGCTGATGGTAATCATCTGTTCCCTAGTTTGCTATTTGGGTTTTGTAAAGGCCTTGGAGCATGTGATCCCCTTCTTACAATTTCCAATGCTGTACAGAAATCCCTTGATTTTGGTCTGGAAATTCGTATGATTGGCCTTGATTTTATTGCAGCCTTTTGACCGTGTTAATCATGGGGCCTTTGTTTTCAAACTCAAACAGTTGGGAGTGGGTAGGTCGTATCTTAGTATTATTATTGAATTTTTAAGTAATAGATCTGAAAGAGTTGTTATTGGGCACCCTAGTCAGTATAGGAATGTGATATCCAGTGTTCCACAGGGTGGTATTCTTGGACCCTTTATTTTTCTTCCTATAAACGCATGTGACACGTGGTTTAGCTTAGAAAACAAGTTTGTTGCATTTCCAGATGATGCCACACATTGCATCAATTCCATCTCCTGAATGTAGATCTGCAGTTGCTAAATCCTTAAATAGAGATCTTGCTAAAATTAGTGCATGGTGTAAATTATGGGGTATGAAGTTGAATCCTAACAACACTCAAAGTATGATTTTAAGTAGGTCAAGGACAGTGGCTCGTTAACATCCGGATCTCAGCATTGACAATGTTTCTTTAAATCTATAAGACTTAAAATTTTAGGTGTGATTTTCGACAGCAAATTTACTTTTGAGAAACACATTAGGTTTTTTCAATTACATAAAAAAAATAGCCTAATGATAAAGTCATTTCAGATTTTCGGTGATCAATCTATTCTGAAAAAGATTTTTAATTCTACCTTGTTTCGAGTATTGTTCTCCTGTCTGGTCTTCAGTTGCTGATTCTCTTCTTAATTTGTTGGACAGGAATTTACGGTCTATTAAGTTGGTTACTCCTGATCTAGATATTAATCTTGGTTACTGTCATTTAATAGTTCATTATGCATGTTGCACAAGAATTTTCATAATTCTGACTATCCTTTACATTCAGATCTTTCTGGACAGTTCCATCCTCTTTGTAATACCAGGCATGCAGATAATTCTAATGGTCAAACCTTCTCCATAATGAGGCTCAATACTACACAGTATTCTGGAAGTTGTATTCCAGCTGTGACCAAGTTGTGGAATGATCTTCCTAATCGGGTACTTGAATCAGTAGAACTTCAAACTTGCAGCATTTTTTTTTTTTAATGTTGAAAAGGCTGACATAAGTCTTTTATAGTCTATATATGAAATATCTGTTTTAAGATTTTATGATATTCTATTTTTATTTTTCATTTCTTATTGTTTATTTATTTCCTTGTTTTCCTTTCCTCACTGGGCTATTGTTCCCTGTTGGAGCCCTTTGCCTTATAGAATCTTGCTTTTCCTACTAGGGTTGTGTCACGTGAATTTTATAGTTAAAGCTTATTATGGCTTAATTCACTAAGGTGAAGTAGACCGTTCCGTTTATTAACAAGGATCACATACAAGACAAATGGTAAATAGTGCAGAAAGGAAACTATTTTTTTTTTTTAAATATATTACAAAAAATCTTAAACTTAGACAGTAATAACAAACTAACACGCAAATACAACTTATTAAAGACACAGCCACGTATAACGTAATTAAATTGACCAAGGTATAATATTCGGTACGTGACTTTCGGTCAACACCTATTACTATTATTATTATTATTATTATTATTATTATTATTATTATTATTATTATTATTATTAGCTAAGCTATAACCCTAATTGGAAAAGCAAGATGCTATAAGCCCAAGGGCTCCAACAGGGAAAATAAAATAAAATAAAATAAAATATTCTAAGTAGAGTAACATCATTAAAATAAATACCTCCTATATAAACTATAAACACTTGAACAAAACAAGAGGAAGAGAAATAAGATAGAATAGTATTCTCGATTGTACACTCAAGCTAAAGAACTCTAACCCAAGGCAGTGGAAGACCATGGTACAGAGGCTATGTCACTACCCAGGACTAGAGAACAATGGTTTGATTTTGGAGTGTTCTTCTCCTAGAAGAGCTGCTTACCATAGCGAAAGTCTCTCCTACCCTTACCAAGAGAAAAGTGTCCACCGAATCAGGAAGAATTGTTTGGTAATCTGTGTTGTCAGGTGTATGAGGACAGAGGAGAATACGTAAAGAATAGGCCAGACTATTCGGTGTGTATATGTAGGGAAAGGGAAAATGAACCGCAACCAGGGAGAAGGACCCAATGTAGTACTGTCTAGCCAGTCAAAAAAAATCTTTTACAATGACAATACCAGTTACACCAAAACAAAAGTATCAACACAAAACCTCAATACTTTAAAGTCACATTCCATAACATATTGAACAAAATTATAATAGTTACCTAAAAGAAGACCCACGGAGAGATAAAGCACGCATAACAAAAAGTTATCAACACTCAAGACGTAATATGGTAAATGCTGTTCACTCCTAAAACAAAATTATTCACGTAAACAAACAATAACTATACACACGTTCTATATGCAATATAGAGTAAACATAGAACCTAAAAAAATATCACGAAGATTACCTTGGGATTCTTTCAATTTATGCAAGGGCTACTGGACCACGTCCTTATACGGCCCCACTACTCTTCAAAGTAGAGTACCTCTTTGCTTGCTGACGAGCTCCCTACTGCCTTAGTCAAAATATCGGCTACGTTAGTGTTTCGTTAACAAGCCGCAACGGGAGTCAGATGAGTAGACAGTACTTTAGAATACCCAATAGGCAAACTTCCTAATACAAGTCATCATAATACATGATAGGTTGTAGCTTAGCTAATAATAATAATAATAATAATAATAATAATAATAATAATAGTAATAATAATAATAATAATAATAATAATAATAATAATTTCCCACATGGAACCCAAAACAACATTGAAATGACTGAAAACACCATTCATAAAATAAAGTTTCGATATCCGAGGAATCTATAAATAGCCTTCATGATATAGCTGCTTGAAAATACTCAGATTCATCGTCCATTAGGTAAAAGGTTTTCTTCGTTCCTTTTCCTGATAAAGAATTCCTGGTCTATTTAAGCTTCAATGCATTATTCCTAGCTACGCATTGTTTTTAGCAGATGCCTGAATCAATGAGTGAAGTGCTTAGTATTGTATTTTCCTTAGTATATATATATATATATATATATATATATATATATATATATATATATATATATATATATATATATATATATATATAAATAATATATATATATATATATATATATATATATATATCTTTATATATATATATATATATATATATATATATATATATATATATATATTACGACTAGTGAATTACGTAAATTCCCGAGCTCCAAAACTCACCTGGTTATGGTACATAATTTGACACACAAGAGAAAAACTCCGAGCTCTAAGAATTGTATGCAACACCCAGACAGTAAAATATATGAGCACTGAATATCTAAAAGGTCTCTTTCCTTTACCTTAAAACATAACCGGGTGATTACTTTACTTTTAACGCGAATTATTCTTAAATCAAACTCCTACTTTGGTTCTCAGTCAGGAGATACGAGCAAAGCACTGAGAAAAGTATTGGTTATCGAAATAATACACACTTTGCAAAAAAAAAAAAAAATTATGAAAATTAAGAATTCGAAATTAACATCAAAATTAAATAACTCGAAATATTAGATATGATCTAACCCTTAAATTAAGACAAAAAGAAAGGCACTTCCAAAAAAAATTATACAATCCCATGTTTCACTAGAAATTAATTTATGAAAATATTTAATTTTGACAATTAATGAATAAATGACACTTTAACACTTGTTGAAAATAAATCAGAATTACACTTACATATACTTAAGTGTTAATTTTATATCCTTAGGCTCACACAAGGTTACATTAAAACACTACACTTTTAAAGTAGGCACAAAATAATACTACCAATGTTTGAACAAAACTATACATGGTATATGTTGGAGGGAAAGCACTACTCACGTTGCAGAGGAGTTATGTAGTAGCTGGATAGAAGGGTGGCGTATGTGGTTACTTTCAAAGGGATAGGCTGGATCTCTTCTGTCTGGTATGCATTGCTAGGTCTTTATATATTGACTCAATTTTCTCTCGAAATTTCAAGTAAATAATTCTCGTTGTGTGCAGGCATGGCTCTAGCAGTGTAAGATTGCCAACTTAGTAAGGTGAACAAGGGGTACGTATGTTGATTGTGAGGGAACTCTCTCTCCGCTAACTTTGTCCACCTCCTCTCGTAACATTGAAAAAAAGATTATGCTTTAGTCTAGAATTTTCATGCCTCTTACAACCACGTGAAAATAAGATACAATCCCTAGCGTGTGTGTCATATAGCATTCCTTTCAACAAGATTACATAACACTTCATAGCCAAACTACGTGAAATGAAAATTTAATTCTTTAAAATGACAAAATTTGCATATATGGAACTGAATGAAAATACAACTAAAGGAATGACGACCAGTTGCTCCGGATAGCAAGGTTGGTAGCGTCGCGGATCTCTATTATAAAGGTCCCGAGTTCGGTCCCCGCCTGGGACGTGAATACCGTGAGACCTTCTACCGGGGGGTACTCCCAGGGTAGGCGCCTGGGGGGGAGGTTAGAGGGGACTAGTGATAGTCCCTGCTGGCTAATGGTCGCTCGAGGAGGACGATGTAAATCGTCTCTGTGGAGACCTAAAACCCGCAACTTTAACTTTTTAAACAGTCTTGAAATGACGGGATCATGCCCTGAAGAAGGAACATGGCCGAAGGAATCGACAGTTGCTAGTGTTTACCTTAAAGTGCACATTAAAGCCTGAATCAAGCAAAAAGAAAAGGTTTGAAAATGAACAGGCCACTACCACGAGCAATAGCCTACCTATACGTTTGTTGACTATTGCCATCCAGTAATATCTTTCAAAGCAGCAGCCCCAAATTTGGAATGATTGTAGCACAACTCAGGGTAACGTACATCATCCAGTGGCTGTTGAGGACGTTAGTTGGGGAGTGGATAGGGGGACAGCATAGGTGGGTGCTGGATTGCGTTATCACTGTCTTTGTATAAAACAAGGTGGGCATTATTGTTCTACAGCATTTGCCTAGGCATCAGTCAGCACTGTGTGATTGTCCTCTTTGTTTGAAGTGAAAATGGTGATTAAATTTTTAATGGTTGGGAAGAGGCTGTCTATAAGGGTGTCAACTCTAGTCATCAGTTCCTTCAATGACAAGGTGTCGATATTTGGAAGAGTGGCTCACAGATTTTGTTGAGTTGTTACACCCAAATAGCACAAAGTGATTCACTTCACGGAGAGAACCGTTTGCAGCAGGCTTAAGGCAAGCAATACTAATTATTTCTCTGAAGACCATCGATGCTTTTGAATTCCTCAACAGTTGTTGAGAAAGTGAATATTCTTGTCTATACAGGTGGTTAGTGATGGTGATTAATGCTTTAGGAGGTATAATTTGAGAGAATCATACTGTATGGGCTTCTGAATTTTGTCATAAACTGATTTGTTCCGACAAATACAAACCTTTGTCCTTTACATAGGAGAAATAATAGCGAAGCTGGAGAACATTGCAGTTCACACTTTTTTAACGTCAATTTGCTCGCAAAGCTTACAGGTTTCTGGAAAGGTGTCATCTAGGATCTCATTGGGGACGTAATCTACTTTGCTACTTGTGAAGGTTATGTCGTTGATGCTGAACTTAACCCCGCTGGGCTGAGACGAGGCAAAAGCAACTCAGTTGGTGAAGGACAGGAGCCTCACAGTGCCAATATGGACAGATGATTCGTGGTCGGTGGTGGGAATCGTCAGAGGATATGGCAGATGAGTAGTGCGTTACTTGCTGTAATTGCATTGTAGGAGTATATATATATATATATATATATATATATATATATATATATATATATATATATATATATATATATATATATATATATATATATATATATATATATATATATATATATATATATATATATATATATCTTTCCCGGCACGCTGAGTGGCATTTTCAAACATATGATTAGTTGGTCTCTCACAAACTGCAATCTCCAATAAATTGCCAAGACTGCCGTGTTGTAGTTGGGAAAGGGGGGGGGGGGGGCAGGGAAGGGTTCAATTCTTTATTAGTCCTTTAATAATTTTCTTTTATATTTAAAATTATGAAATTTTATCATACCCTGTTTTATGGTCATGGCCAGTACCATCCTCTGTTGCATTTGTCATTACAGTAATCATCTTGGCAATGAATGTCGACTATTTGAATTCAATGTTGTAATTAGGTACGCTGACTTCCTTTTATTGTTATTGATTATATCATCTAGCGATCTACTCAATGACAGTCTACATTATATATATATATATATATATATATATATATATATATATATATATATATATATATATATATATATATATATATATATATATATGTATATATATATATATATATATATATATATATATATATGTATATATATACATATATATGTATATATATATATATATATATATATATATATATATATATATATATATATATATATATATATATATATATATATATATATACATATATATATGTATATATATGTATAGAGAGAGAGAGAGAGAGAGAGAGAGAGAGAGAGAGAGAGAGAGAGAGAGAGAGAGAGAGAGAGAGAGAGAGAGAGAGAGAGTGGGGGTTTCTTGAATATTTAATATAAATTTTATATTTTATAACTATTTTTACAAAAGAAAAGTAAAAAAAAAAATAACAGAAGATTCAGGTTTTAATTAACCCTTCCCAGCTTCGGATCATTTTGGTGCATCTTAGTGAGCAATTAGTGAAGCGTTTATCCTTATGAGGTCGTTTTTATTCCTCCTCTCTTTCTTTCTTTCAGCTTTTTTCAGCAACCAGAGCTTTTAAGGAAATTGTATTTCTCCCATTCATAGTTTTAAACCGGAAAGAGAAACAAAATCAATATACTGTAGTGTGGAGAGATCTTCATGATCTATGCCATGTAGGAGATATGCTTCTTTATATAAAGTATTCTTTTTAAATATTGAAATGAGCATCTTTTTACTTTCTAAAATGATTTATAATATGACTTTTTACCAACCCACACTTACCAAATTATTGCAATGTGGAAAATGGATGTTCATACCTCTCATTTTGATAGTTGGAGAATTCTTGAAGTTAGTTTCTTCTGAATTCTGATAGTCACCTAGAACACTTGAGATTATAATTTATTTTATTTTTCATTTTGAAATAATTAACTCGATCTATATACAATGAGAATTTTCCTTTCTTTATTCTAGAAAATATTTGGATTTTCTCAAGAGCCTTGTATCCTCTCTTAGGATCATTCATTCATAGTAAATCAAATCTTACATGAAGTTTCTTCCAAGAAATGCTTACTACAGTGACATTCTAACCTTGCCAGTTACTGGGAAAGTATTGCTCAAAGACTATATACTGAAGGAAGATAGGAGGGCTGATCCTAATAACACTCGAATGAGTGTGCTATGAAAGGATGCCAGATACTCCCATCCGAAACCAATGTCTCCATCTATTAAGTGAGCGGTTAAACATTCAGAGCCGTAATCCTTATGGGAATATAGGATGGAGTTCGATTGTAAATTTGGTACATATTATTTCATAATTTACATTACTACGACTGTATATTTCACTCTTATGTTTATGCCGTTCTTGAATTTTAGATAACTAAATTGTAATTTTACAAATAGGTACATTTATAGATTAAAAATACGTATCCTTATTTTTCTCAGTCTGTTTTTTCAGAAACTTGATAGCTATGTCTCTTATAATTTAGTTGATTTTCTTGCAATTTCAAGTATTGTATATTACAATCCTTTTTAAATATTCTATACAATATCACGTTCGAATAAAGTAAAACATACCGTATATCTGATTTGTTAAACTTAGTCATATGTGATCTGGAGGCATACATTCTATTACAGTTTGTAGGCCATTGTAGAATGATATTAGGTGTATATAAAACACAATTGTATTTTTTTTATTAAAAGGGAAATGCATGATGCACTCATGTATACTCTTTAGTAATAAAAACTAATAAATGTATAGATATGCAAACAAAAGGAATAAGATAACTCTCTAAATTGAATCACACATAAAAATAATCAAAAGGGGATGGAAATAGAAATAATGTAGCAAACAAGCCACCCAAAAATGAAAGATAAATCACATCAAAGGAACTTTAATAAATCATACATAAGAAAAATAACAGTAAATAATATTGAACATATAAAAATTGTAAAAAAAAAAAAAATAAATAAATAACCTACAAGCAAACTAAATCTGAGTCATGAATTACATGCAAATAATCTCTATTACAATGATAAAGATGAGAAAACATAATACTAAAAAAAGGATTTCTTCATGAATTGAATACATCGTGCAAATATAAGACAAGAAAGTATGCAAACATAGAAAGCACAG
>NC_090740.1:59442982-59457982 GCF_036898095.1 Palaemon carinicauda
ATAGAGAATCTGCGCAGGGGAGCGTCCAGCAGGGTTCGGTGTATTCCGAAGCTCCATCAGTCCTCTATCAAAGGCTTCACAATCTATGTTCCCGGATGGGGCGGTCTTGAGGGTAAGGTGTTTCACAGCTTTCACTGCAGCTTCTGCGTGTCCATTAGACTGAGGGTAATGTGGAGATGTGATGATGTGATGAACTCCCCAGCGGTCAGCAAATTGCTTGAAGTCGTGGCTGGAAAATGGGGGTCCTCCATCAGTTCGTAAGCGGAGTGGAACACCAACCTCGCGGAAGAAAACACAGAACATTCTTGTAATTCTGGCTGTAGTTGTGTCACGTCCACAGGGAACAACCACAGGCCAGCCTGAAGGTCTATCAGCAATAACAAGGAAGGATTTTCCTGCTACGTGGAAGAAGTCAGCCGACACACTTTCAAAGGGCCGGGATGGGTGGTCGTCACACATGTAAGGTTCCTGTTGCTGACTAGGGAGAAGCTGTTGGCAGGCCTCACAGCTTTCTACTTTACTCTTAATATCTGCATTGATGCCTGGCCAGAATGCTGTCTGCATTGCACGACGTCGAGTAGCTTCAATCCCTCGGTGGCTGTCGTGGAGTCGATCCAAGGTGCGTCGACGGAGAGCTGTAGTGATCACGATCCGGGGTCCATACAATACCAACTCTCCATCCGCGTAAAGGTTGTCCCGCAGCTTCCAATACGGGAGGGCAGAAGCGTGGAGATCATAGCGGTTGGTGGGAAAGCCATTGGATATGTAATAAACTGACTATAATCTTGATCCTGAGATGCAGCCATGCGGATCTCTTGTATAGACTTATCCTCTTCGATGATGGGTCCTGTTGCCTGGTCGTCAGTAGAAGTGGCGGTCTGGTAACAATACGCCTGACATGTGCAGTCGAAGTAGTGCATTCTTCTTCATCTTCAGGTGTGGGGCGACTGGTTGGGGAGCGAGACAGGGCGTCTGGTATGCAAAGTTGTTTCCCTGCGCGTCATACTGCAGTGAAGATGTAGGGGGCCACTTTCATCTTGAGACGTTGAAGGCGTGGATTCTCAATAGCATCCAGAGTGTAGTGATTGAGAATCGGTATCAAGGGACGATGATCAGTCATTAAAGTGAAATGCTGAACTCAGGACAAGTATAGGCAGCACTTAGCTATAGCCCAAGTGACTGCAAGTAGCTCCAGCTCTATGGTGGCGTAACGAGTCTCGGTATCCGTAAGGAAACGAGAGCCACACTGGACGAGACGCATCTGACCTCGGCCGTTATCTTGAAGTAGGACATAGCCGAGACCATATAAGCGTGAGGCATCTGTTTATAGAACTACAGGCGAGGCAGGATTGAAGGGTGTTAGGACAGGAGGTGAAGTCAGAGCTGTCTTGACTTTCTTAAATGCTCGCTCATGGTCGGGCGTCCAGACGAATGAGCGTTTGGGGCTCATAAGTGGGCGTAGGGGCTGTGCTGCTGCTGCGATGTCTGGAGTGAAGTCGGCAAGTTGATTGACAAGACCCTTAAACGACCTGACATCTGTCACGTTAGATGGTGTAGGAAAGTCCCGTATAGCTGATACCTTGTCAGGGTCTGCTGCAATACCATCGGATGATAAGACATAACCACAAAAGTTAACTTTAGGGGCGGTTACAGTGAACTTGTCCTTGTTGAGGGTGATGCCACATTGACGGCATCTGGTTAGCATCTGGTGCACGTGTTGTAGGTAGGAAGGGAGATCCTCGTCGGAAAGGAGGATATCATCTACAACATTCACACAGTTGGGAACACCTTGTGGTGCCATATCTCCACGGAGGCAGTATGCATCACCTGTTGCTGAAAATCCCATTGGGCCACGACAGTGCTGGAATCTTCCGTACGGAGTTATAAATGTAGTCAGGTGGCGGTCCTCTTCTGCCAATTCCATTTGCCAATAGCCATGCAGGGCATCTGCTGTGGTGAAGTACTTCGCAGTAGGAGAGATATTGCGGACAGCATCATGGGGCGTTGGTGATGTGTGTGTAGGGCGGGCTACCTGAGAATTTAGATGGGTGTGATCCACAGTGATGCGCACACCTTTGTCCTAGGGTACCAAGACCATGGGATGGCACCATTTAGAGGGTTTGTCGCCTGCTGGTCTGATGATTCCTTGTTGCACCAAGGAGTCAAGTTCTTCTTTCACTTGATCTCTGAGAGCAAACGGAATGGGCTTGGGCGTATGGACAGCGAAGGGTGTAGCGCCAGGTTTCAGGTGAATCCTCATTGGAGGGCCTGCCCTTTTCTATAGTGGCTGGGTTTGTAGATCCTTCTTGGATATGAGAACGTCGCTGAAGTGCCGAAGAAAATAGTCCTTAATAGCTGCAGGTGATGTCATGGCGGAGGCAGAAAACTGAGCGCATCTGTTGACATGTGTTTTACCTTGAGGATAGGCTTCGGGAAGTCCGGTGACACTATGGCAAGGGCTCGGCAATGTTCAGGAGAGAGGAGGGGATTCTGGACATCCTCATGAACATGTATGGTTGCTGAGCAAGACTTGTTGCCAAGACGAAGTTTTGCCTGGAAGTATCCTACAGCCGGTGTCATGGGGGATCCATCTGCTGTCACAACGTCTGTCATGGGTGGAGGTTCAAGGCTTGTCTGAGGTATGCAGAGTGCATCCAAATGTATGGTGCCAATCACTGTGATGTCTGCTCCTGTATCGGGGATTAGCTGGATATGTGATGATATATCACCAAATGACAGAGAGACAGTGACTGGTGTGGGGGACTCGCTACCCGAGTTATCACCCACGAAACGGCAGCTGGTGTTTGACTTAGTAGTAGGAGGTGAAGCTGTAGATCCAGTCTGACTTTTCTTGGTAGACATACACATCTTCTCAAAATGTCCCTGTTTCTTGCAGTTATTGCACTGAGCTTCCTTAGCAGGGCATTTCTGAGTGCGGGGCCAATGACCTGTTCGTCCACAGTTATTGCACGATGCACCAGTGGCTGGGCATTGCCCGGAATCGTGTTTGCGTCTACAGAAGAGAAGTCCTCTTCTGTAGACGCTGGTTCTTCTTGTATGTAGATACTGCGTTGACTTGGCTATGGGAAGATGCAATGGCTGATGCAGTTGCACGTGTAGATTCGTAAGAGCGGCAGCATGTCACAAACTCTTCGAGGGTAGATGAGGGTTGGAGGGGGATAAGGCGTTGTATTAACTCTTTGTCTCTCACACCCATCAAAATTACCATCTGCAATTGCCGTTCAGTACAAGAGGTGGGGTTGCCTTTGCATAAGTCCACTTCATCAGCGAGATCCTTGAGGCATGCGTAGTAGTCTGCAAATGATTCTCCGACAGCTTGTTTACAGGACAACAATTCCCTGCGTCATAAGGCTTCATTTCTAAGGCTGCGAAAGTGCTTCTGCAGTGTATCCAACACCTCTGTAAGGGAAAGAGATGTGTTGGGAGGGATGCCCAGTGTATGTGTAAGCAGGCACTGGACGTCCAGGGAGATGCAGGCTCTCAGGTGAATCAGCTGGGAAGTTTGATGTAATCTATCAAGTCCAACTAATGCTGCATAATCCTCAAAACGCAGTCTCCATTGGCAAAACGCTTGATACGTTGCATCTTGTTGCAAGAGAGGTGGGGGATGGACCGTAGGCTTGCTAGGACTTGTAGGTATATGCACTGAGAAGTCAGGGGTTGGGGGAACAGGTGTAACAGGAGGTGCAATTATGGGGTTAGGTTGCTGGGGTTGCAATGCCGCAATCTGTCCTGATAGCAAGGTGAAAAGGGACATGAACCGCTGGTTGTCTTCCTGTCTTGATTGCTCCATCTGTAGTCTGAAGGTCTGCTCCTCTTGTCATCGTCGGTCTTGTTCTTGCAGGCTGGAAGTCTGTAGAAAATGGATGAGATGAAGTATATCATTACTGTGGTCTCCTGACCTATTGGGAGTCAGGGGAGGAGGGAGAGTAGTGCTGGTATCTTCATCAGCAGAGGGGAGGTGCAAAGATAGTACGTCCGTCGTCAGACCCTCCGTTTGATCCTCTGGCTGATCCTCTGTCTGATCCTCTGTCTGATCCATTAAATCAATTAGCTGTTCCTCTTGCTCAGCCATATTGAGTTTGGTGTCGTAAGAGGGCTTGAGATCTGTAGAGAGCCAGAAAAATATCCAAATCGCTGTATGTGAGCGAAAGAAATCACTTTGGATAGTTAAAAATTACAATGTTTGTCAGTGAGCTTGTGAAATAAGCAGCAGTTGGGTGAGATGAGTGAGTGTGTGTTGCGATCAGAGGGGAGGCGGCTGGGGTGAGTGAGCGTGCCTTTGGGGGAGAGCCTCGGGCCTCAGTCACCATCGATGCATGAAAAAGGGAGGACGTGTGGTGGGGCTGCTGAGAAAAAAGGGCGCCAGAGTTCAAATGTCCTAAAAAAAATGTTGGCAAGGATACTAACATAATACAACACAGCACTGTAACACACTGACACTCTATCCCTGCACTGCACAAACACTGTATCGTTCTTAAGAGACACTTTAGTTAAAATCTTGAGTCACTGTAAGGGATCCAATGTGCGAGACGAGATGAGAAGTAAACAGCAATGGCAGTCGTCATCTCGGAATCCATAACATCCGGTTACTCACTGCGCCATGTGTGTGATACTGCCACATACATCTATGTGATAAATGTCATGAAGGGTGACAATTTAAACCAGTAGGTTCCTTAAAATCCCGTATAATGAAGACAAACGGACATAAATGTGACAAGCAGCGGGGATTAGGCCCATGCTTGTCGATACAGTGACCACTGAACAACGACTGACTACTATATGCGCATGGCGGAAAGAAAAGCAGTGTTGACACATATAATTACATTGTTGCCACGATGCATAATGAAAAATTGGTCTTACAGTATATGTAATGGGAAAAGATAAATGGAAATAAATATCATTCTTCTACAAAATAATAATAAAGCAAATGTACATTAATGTTCATAAACTGTACGTAATGTAAATAATATACAGCATAATATTAGATATCTATACAATCACCAGCTCCTCATTGACACACTGAAATTAATACTGAAAGCATCCAACAGAAATGTAGATAGAATGCCTACTTTAGATACAATTAAACTTCAAAAATAAGAGCACACAGAAACATTAGCAATTGAATATAGGAATCGATTCACAGTCCTAGAGACTTCAAGAGACGAAGAGAAGACAATTAATGAAGAATGGTGTGATATTAAGAACATATATAAATTAGTTGAAAGTGAAGTTTTGGGACACGCAATTACAAGGCAAAGGTCATGGATATCAAATAATATGTGGGATAATATGAAAAGGTGACATGGATAGAAATTGATTATGGAAAATGGTCAAGGAAGTAATGAATATTACAGTGTAGAGCATGCTAAGTATTCCAGTATTGATAGTGGGGTAAAAAAAGACAAGAATGACTGGAGAGAATATTCAGACAGTAAAGGAGATGAGGCTGACTAAGCAATAAATTTAGGGAGTGTCTATTGAGTAAGAATTGCTCATAAGATTATTAATGAAATAATTTTGGGGGCAAAGAAGAAGCATATACCCATCAAAAAGAGAGATGAATCTGTTATAACAATAGAAGATGAAGAGAGACAACGTTGGATGGAACACTTTACTGAAGTTATGAAGATAGGGAGGGAAAAATTTGATTGATATACCTGAAGCTAATGAAGACCTTAATGTGCCCATGAATGAATTTAGTGTGTTTGAAGACAAAGCTATCATTAAAAAACTCAAGAGATGTAAAGCCCTTGGATACGATGGAATAACTGCTGAGATGATAGTGGCTGAAAATGAAGTGACACCAAGAATACTTTCGAGATTATTTTGTAGAATGTGGTATGAAGATGAAAAACATGATTAATGGAAGTTAGGAGTGTTTTTGAAATGGCAAAGAAAGGAGACCTGACTAATTGCAATAATCACAGAGACATCATACTTGTCAGTTATTATCAAAATATATAGTATTAGTTGCATTAACCAAATTTTTATTTTGAGACATGCCGTACAGCAATGCATACGATGTAAAAATCCACTGTTGATGGCATATGTGGACTATGGAAAAGCCTATGATATTTTGGTGAGTCCTACGTTCTTATTGAATTCCTCTTAAATATATCAATTTGATCAATGAGGATAGCAAAGTTAATGTTAATGGAGTCCTATCAAATTAATTTCCAGTAAACAGTAGAGTACTCCAAGGGAATGTGTTGTCACCTATGTTGTTTATCCTCCTCATGAATTTTGTAATGCATAAAATAGTTGGAAATGGTGGAGAAGGTTTGAACTGGATTGGTAATAGGAAATTATGCTGATGATGCTGTCCTTATTAGCAGAACACCACAGGAATTGAAATGCTTGCTTACCAGAATGCATGAAATATCACATGAGGTTGGGCTCAAGATAAGTAGAAGAAAGACAGATGATTAGAACGGAATATGCAATGGAAGATGAAATATCATTGGAAGGAGATAGGATTAATGAGGTAGAATCATTAAAGTATCTAGGAACTATAATCTCCAATAAAAGGTCTTTAGAATTAGAGTTTAGTGAAAGATTGAAAAAATCAAATCAGACAACGGCTAGGCTAAGTAAAATTTGGAAATTAAATCGCCTGAAATTACCTATCAAAATCAAACTATATATCGGTTTAGTGACAACGGCGTTACTGTATGGACACGAGTCATGGTATGATAATGAAACAATCTCCAATTGATTTAGTAGATTTGAGAACAAAGACCTCAGACGGATATTGGGAGTTAAATGGCAAGACAGGATTAGAAATGAAACTATAAGAAAGATTACTCTAGTGCCACATGTGGATGAGATCATGATGAGGGGTAGATGGAGATGGTTTGTGCATGCTCTTCGCACTCCCCAAGAGACATTAGTTCACCAAACGTTTAGATGGGCTTCACAAGACACTAGAAGAGTTGGAAGAACCTGGCTTACATGGCTGAAGTCTAAAGCGTGAAGTAGGAGATAATGAATGGAGAAGTGTTGATTTAAAAGCTCAAGACAGAGACGACTGGTGAAATCTAACCGAGGCCCTTTGCGTCAATTGACCTAGCAGGAGATTGTGATGATTTGTGTAGATGTCGGTTTAGAAAGCGTTTATTGAATTTGAAGCTTTCCCATGAATGGCAGAGACAAGGGACAGGGCAATGTCCCATAGACCTGCCATATATGTCTGTGATTAGTGACTAGGACCTTTTTCCACCCAAGCTCGAATTAGGAATGGGCCAGATAACCTAGAAGGTAGACCTATAGGGCACCAAAACCTCCCATCCTGAGCTCAAAGGAGCGAAGAGGTTTGAACACCAGTGAAGACCTTTATGGTCTGCTGGTGAAGATCAGAATTTCCCCTTGAAAATTAGATATATTTTGAACCTCATGAGGAACCTAGTAGTTTGGTGTATTGTTCTTCCCAAAAATGACTCATGCAAAGGAAAGCATGTGATCGTTAACAGACATCCACTTGAGCGTTAGTCACATGATATTGGTGCCAGAGAGTCTCCTTTCAATCATTGCAGTATATTAATGACAGGCTTGCTGTGTTCGTTAATACGTTTCCTGGAAGTAATAGCATAATTTCACATATTGAGATTTAAATTATTGAGTCCTTTTATTAGTTGTCAGTTGGTACCTTTTTTCGATAGCCAAACTATTAATGTTTATATTGGAATAATGAGAATCTGATCCTAGACTTAATCAACATATTCGCGGTCCAATTGTGATTTTTTTTTTTTTTTTCATATTTTCTTTTAGCACTCTGAATTCTCACAAGAGTTTCGCAAAAGACAATTATAAATTGAGCTCTTGTGGGATAAATTCTTGAACGCTTAAGGAAAAGAAATGCTAGTGGTCTTTACTTTATGTAAATAGATATACCCAGACTGAGAAACGACGAAAGTTAGAGACAGTTGCAATAAAGAATAGTATAGCCTTTCATCAGTCCAAATAATGTTCTTTCAATCGATTTTGTATTTCCAATGATTTTATTTGAAAGTTGAGAACCATAACCTTTTTATTAGGTAATTCTGAGACGGAAAACATTGAGTAAATCTAATATCTGGGCAGACATTTCCTGGTAAACAGGATTTGTGTTACTTTATGGTGACGGCCTGACGGCGTTGCGTGACTGACCTGCAAATTCATACGGCACTGACTCGAGTCACTACACTTGATCCAAAATACAGATATTGAGAGTTTTATTTCATTGTTTATTTCATATGGATTTGCTCGCAAACACATGTTCACATGCAGATTATAACGTTTAAGCACGTGCATGATACTTAACCTGATGTCTTTAAACTGTTTTTAAATCTGATTTTACTTTTTAATTATAAGTAGATATTTATTTTTTAAAATAACCATTTAGCTGGTTTTAAAATAGATGTATTTCCAAAGAATTCGTATGGTGTTATTTTTTTCTTGTAGATTATTTAAAAATAAATACCTTCTATCTGAATAAGA
Organism: Palaemon carinicauda; assembly: GCF_036898095.1. NCBI lineage: Eukaryota > Metazoa > Arthropoda > Malacostraca > Decapoda > Palaemonidae > Palaemon > Palaemon carinicauda. The sequence goes on from NC_090740.1 coordinate 59,451,482, forward strand.
GTTTTGCATCGATTATTGGTGAAATATATTCTTCAATATTACATCATTCCCTATTATTGTGATGAAAATCTGTTGTGCAACCCCGATATTGTTTACAGAGATTCTTCGTTTTGATATATTATGAAATGATCACATTTTGATTGAGATTTTTTGTTTTTAAAATTTTTGTTATAAAAGTGTGCTTTGGGAAATATCCCGTTAAGGGCTACTAGAAAAAAAACATTATGACTTTTATAGAAATACTGGTGCCTGTCAAAACGTACAGTCAAGCACACACACACAAACACACACACACATATATATATATATATATATATATATATATATATATATATATATATATATATATATATATATATATATATATATATATGTATATATATATATATATATATATATATATATATATATATATATGTATATATATATATATATATATATATATATATGGTATATATATATATATATATATATATATATATAGTATATATATATATATATATATGTATAGAGATGCCAGGTTGAATGATGAGTAGATATATAGCTCTAAGCAACTTGGTAAGCCGATTTTAAAAAAACAATAGCAATTGCAGCTCTTGTCCTGTTTTCGTGTAAGTGTCTTCAAATGAACTATTCTGATAATTCTATCTTTTCATTATACTTTTTATATTTTGAGGCATAGCCTCCCTTCCCCCCTCCGATCACTCCGATGTCCTATCCCTTCCTCCATGATATAACCACTCTTATCACCCACCAGCATCTTGTCTCCCCCTCCTTTGTCCCTCTTATTCTCGAGGTGCCCTCCTTTAGCACCCCTCCCTTCCTCCCCTTCCCTCCATCCCCTCAGATAGTTAATGGCAAAGAGAGGAACGAAATGTTTTTTAGGAGATTCAAGAAAAGGGGTTTCATATCCCCAGCTGTTGTGTGAGAGCTTTCAAGCAACTGAATTCCCAGGTTGGTGCGAATACGTCTTGGGAAATACAGCTCTGCAGTATCACAGTTTTGCATTCGCTTCTTTCGCCATTCTTTTATTAAGTTTGATGTTTCCTGCAGTTTTGATTTTTTATGATTTTTATTACCAATTTAGGCATCTTATTCTGATTGTGGTTGGGAGTTCATAGCGACTGGTCAAACTCAACATCATACAAACTATGACATTTATATCTTCTCAGTTTATTATTTGGTTTGCTTATAATCTGTAATGTTATTGGGCTCTTCGACTAGCCAGACAGTACTACATTGGATCCCTCTCTCTATTTAGGCTCATTTTCCTTTACCTACGCATACAACGAATAGTCTGGCCTATTTTTTCCACATTTTCCTCTGTCCTAATAAACCTGATAATTGAGATTATCAAACAAATGTTCTTTTCTAAAGGTAATAATACTGCACTGTAATTGTTCAGTGGCTACTTTCCTCCAGGCAAGGGTAGAAAAGACTCTTTAGCTATGGTAGGCAGCTCTTCCAAGAGGAGGACACTCCAGAATCATATTGTTCTCTAATCTTGGGTAGTACCAGAGCCTTTGTACCATGGTCTTGAATATTATATGTGCATAAATAGGGTACGATGTGGACAATTTAGGTACCTATATGCGTCAAATTATTTTCTATTCGAAGGTTTAATGGCCAGACATGAATGTTAGAGGCAAGGGACAGTGACATTGCTCTATCAAGCAGGACAATGCCCTAGAGACTGATCATATATACATACGATCAACGCCCAAGCCCCTCTCCCGCCAAGCTAGGACCAAGGAGGGCAAGGCAATGGCTGCTGATTTTATATATATATATATATATATATATATATATATATATATATATATATATATATATATATATATATATATATATATATATATATATATATATATATATATATATATATATATATATATATATATATATATATATATATATATTTATATATACAGTATATATGATTGATTGTTGTATGTCCTAGTTGATCCATCTTTGATTATCTATAGTGGCTATAGTGGCTGAGAATAGATGTTTGGCACCAGCATGGTACAGTACAGCATTCCGGTTTCTCAGCAAGTCTGTATTGGTTAGGTTGCTAACACCACGCACTTTGTTTTGACCGTAAATGACACTGGCACGCATTTATAGCTTTGATGAGTGATGGGCGATAGGCTGGGAACGAACCATGACCTACCAAGAAGGAACCCTTTTTTTTTTTTTATAAGAACTAAGGCATAGAATACAAAGGTAAATAATGTTGTTGGCTGTGTACCACTCAACAGAACAGGAAAAATTGACGATATGGAATTGTGGGAAGGTAAAGCATGTCTTGATGACTTTAACATTAAATAAAACACATTGAGGTTAATCAGCTGTTGCGAGATGAAGATAAAAAGACGTGATTATTTTCAGTGAAATATGTAAATGCTTCAACGGGGTAAAAATCATTTATGATATATAAGTTCCCTAATATAAGTAAGCGATGGCAAGAATAATTGAACTGCGTACATCAAATATTGCATTTAATAAGAAAGAGAGACACAATATAATTAATGCCCATTCAGGAAAGAAATTCACTTATTTCGTTAAGTGAAGCATTTCGAATTCAGATTCTAATACATTTGATTAAGTGTCTCAGCAAAAAGGACAGCTAGTGTCGCAATTGAAAGAAAAAATCTATCGAGTGACGTAATTTATTCCTCAGACAAAAGACACTAATTCAATTTGAATGCATTGAAATTGATAAGCTATAACCTACAACCACAAAAATAAGAGAATTAGATTTTTGTGTTTGAAGCTGAAAATATATATCTTAACGTTTACATTTACTCTACTCTCATAAAACACATACACACACGCATATACGCATATATATATATATATATATATATATATATATATATATATATATATATATATATATATATATATATATATATAAATATAAATATATATATATATATATATATATATATATATATACGATTTGTATATATATATATATATATATATATATATATATATATATATATATATATATATATATATATATATATATATGTATGTCATCAGCCGTTACTAGTCCAATGTAGCAAGGCCTCTAGCGTGAACTTTCACTGGCGCCTGTGGTTAGTCTTTAAATGCAAGTCCACGCTCGGAACTTTCTTAGTTTGTCAATCCATCGTCTTTTCTTCCTTCTCATGATTCTTTTGCAATATCTACGGACTTGATGTGCGTTATTCATGTTCATCTTTTATCCATGTACATTTCTTTTTCTGACATGATGTTAGAATTATCCTCTACATCAGTTTGATAACATATCTTTGTTGCTCTTTTTCTGTATCATAGTGTTTTCCCCATCATTATTCTTTCCATAGCTCTTTGAGTTGTAACTAGATTATGTTCTAAGGCTTTAGTAAGGCTCCAAATTCTGATGAATGAGTTAATTCTGGTGGGATCATTGCATTAAATATTTTAGATTTTTAAAGAAAATAGCTATTTACTTTTCATTTTCTCATTTTATATATCAAAAGCGCTCCATTCCATATCTAGTTTCTTTCAATTACGGTCTAATGTGACGGGCCGAGAGAGGAGTTGTGAAATCAAAGGCAGATTGGAAACGACTGAGTTATATTGTTGTGGAACACTCTCCTTATATACAAAACCTCAAGGCAACAGGACATGACAAGTTCACAAGACAGACAATATCATAGAGGAAAAACCAGACATGAATTTTCATGTTCGTTTAAGTGCGAGGGAGGAGCGAAGATACAAGCATAATATATACAAAAGGAATTATGTACAATTGTGTGAAACACAGTTGGTACATGGCTCCCCCCCTAAAAATGACATACTGTACATGTTAAATAGGGCGCCCTGATCTAGAGAGGCGAACTGTAGGCGGGTCATCTGGCAGAAGATAAGCAGGTTTTAGACGATCAATGGAGACCCAGTCTTCTTTGCCCCGAATGTTTAGGAGGAATGCTTTCGGACTGCGTCAGATCACAAGGAAAGGTCCCGTGTAAGGGGGCGTTAACGGTGGCTTGCTGGTGTCGTTGCGCAGGAAGACGTGCGTTGCAGAGTGCAAGTCCGTTGGTATGTGATGCTTCGCTGGGGGCTTGTAAGTCTGGCGGCACGGAGTAAATTTTCCCACGACGTGACGTATGCGCTGGAGATCGTCGGAGGAGGTTGTAGAAGGAAAAAACTCGGCAGGGACGACCAACGGGTCGCCATACACCATTTCGGCTGCCGAGACGTCGAGGGCGTCTTTAGGAGTGGTCCTTAGTGCAAGGAGGACCCAGGGAAGCTGAGTAAACCAGTTGCAATCCTTGCAGCGGGACATCAAAGCTGCTTTGAGGGTGCGATGAAAACGTTCAACCATTCCATTGGCAGCGGGGTTGTAGGCCGTTGTCTGATGTAGGGTGATGCCCAGGAGATTCGCTAATGACGTCCATAATTGAGAGGTGAAAGTGGTTCCCCTGTCAGAAGTAATATGCTCAGGGATACCGAATCTTGAAATCCATCCAGAGAGTAAGGCAGATGTACATGAGGCGGACGTTGCAGTTTCCATGGGAATGGCTTCAGGCCAACGAGTGGAGCGGTCGATGACGGTAAACAGGTAACGATGTCCTTGTGATGTGGGTAGGGGGCCTATAACGTCGACGTGAATGTGTGCGAAACGACGCTGAGGTTGAGGAAAGGTGCCCACTCCTGAATCCGTGTGTCAATGTACTTTGGAAGTTTGGCAAGAAGTACAGGCACGGACCCAATCCTTAGCATCCTTAGAAATGCCGTGCCAAATGAACTTTGCCTTCAGCAGCTGTGCAGTAGAACGGCATGAGGGATGTGAAAGGCCGTGGATGAAATCAAACACCTGTCGGCGCATGGGAGCAGGAATCCAAGGTCGCGGTCTACCAGTACTGACGTCACAGAGGAGGGTGGTGTTGGAGTTTTCGAGGGGAAAATCCTCCCAACGGAGGGACGTGCAGGATGTCCTACAAGCTTCATACTCTGGATCCTGTCGTTGGGCTTCAGCCAGGGCGTTGTAATCCAATCCCAGTTGAACGACAGCCAACGTGTTTCTTGACAGGGCATCGGCAATGGGATTCATTTTCCCAGGGACGTATTGGAGGGTGCAATTGTATTCAGCCACGGCGGAGAGATGTCGGCGTTGACGGGCGGACCAGGCGTCAGACTGTCGAGTGAAGGCGTGCACCAGAGGCATGTGGTCTGTGCGAAAGACGAAGGGCGTACCTTCTAAGAAATGGCGAAAGTGACGGACAGCCAAGTGCACCGCCAGCAATTCTCGATCGAAGGTAGAATAACCCGATTCTGCCTTGGACAGTTTTCTGCTGAAGAAGGCCAATGGGCGGGGCGAGCCTTTGACCACCTGTTCGAGTACTGCACCAATAGCGACGTAGCTGGCATCGGTGGAGAGAAGGAGAGGGGCGTGTGGGATAGGAAAAGTGAGAGCCGCAGCAGTTGATAGGGCCTTCTTTGCATTGCAGAAGGCCGCTTCTTGAAGGGGACCCAACTTCAAGTCCTTTGGCTTGCCCTTGAGGGAGGCGTAGAGGGGAGCAAGAGTGGCGGCAATGGCTGGCAGAAAGCGGTGATAATAGTTGATCATGCCCAAGAATTCCTGCAGAGCTTTGACGGTCGAGGGCGTGGGGAAATTCTGAACGGCTGCTACCTTCTCAGGGAGGGGATGGACTCCTTCAGGAGTGATACGGTGCCCTAAGAACGACACTTCGTTGGCGCCAAAGGTACACTTGTCGTACCGGACTACAAGGCCGTTTTGTTGCAGGCGGTCGAGCACGATGCGCAGGTGACGGAGGTGTTCCTCTTTTGAGGAGTAGAACACAAGTATGTCGTCCACATAACATACACAGAAAGGGAGGTCCCCTAAGATGCCATCCATGAGACGTTGAAACGTTGCCCCAGCATTACGAAGGCCAAAACAGGAGTAATTGAAGGTGTATGTACCAAACGGAGTGGTGATGGCGGTCTTGGGGATGTCTTCTGGGTTCATAGGCACCTGATAATACCCCTTCAGGAGGTCGAGCGTAGAGAAAACCATTGCTTTGTGCAGGTAGGAGGTTACATCGGCAATGTTTGGGAGGGGGTAGTGATCCGGTTCTGTTTGCATGTTCAGGCGCCTGTAATCCCCGCACGGACGGAGGGAGCCGTCTTTCTTCAGAACGATGTGTAAGGGTGACGACCATGGGCTGGAGGCCTTCTGGCAAAGGCCCATTTTCTCCATTTCGGCGAACGTCTGTTTGGCGGCTGCCAATCGTTCCGGTGCCAGACGTCTGAATTTTGCGAAGACTGGGGGTCCCGTCGTCTTGATATGGTGATAAATACCGTGCTTGGCAGGAACCGCGGGCGTTTGGCGAAGTTCTGGACGGAAAACTTCCGGGTACGACGTGAGGAGGTGGGCGTAGGCATCCGTGGGTGCGCTGATGTGGAGAGCGAGGTTAGAGGGGGCGGGTTGAAGAGGTGTCGACAAGTACGAGTCTGCGTTGA
>NC_090740.1:59465482-59475482 GCF_036898095.1 Palaemon carinicauda
CGGTCATCACTTAAGCTTGCATTGACTCGTTGTACTTACATTTGATTTAGTCCCGATCCGTTGCAAGGAGGTTTAATTAAATCTCCCTGTGTAAACCTCCTTGATCCACTGAAGTGAGATTCCAAATTCTTGTGGTGGAAGGCCTTGACTATACATTGCTCAGAAAGAGTGTGTAATTGAGCTTTCTGGTATTGTGTCGTCCAAAGACATGACTCATCCTTGACCGCTAAGGCTTTAGCTTGTCACATTATTAATGATAAATCTAAACAAAGTAATAGTATCTCTCTTGGTGCACACCAAGCAACGTTCCAACAGAGGCTAACTGGAAGAAATCATCAAACCACAGTCCAGACTTTTTTCTTTGATTCCCAATAGGCCATTTTCCGAGATCTCAAACGACAGTTGCAATTGCTTTTACTATTTTTTTTTTCAGGTCAGACCCAAGAACATTGTAACATTAAATTACCCCTTAACAATTAAGATAAAAATAAAAAAGAAATAGTATAAGCTTATCATCTTCCTTGAAAAGAATATCAGAATAAGTCTCTAAAAATTGCAAACAAAGCAGGGGGAGGAAGAGAAATTTCCTGGAAACACCACAAACAGCCGTAATTTGAAGGACTTCTGTGAGCCTACCTCCCAAAAATAAGGGAAGTGATATAGTTTATATATATATATATATATATATATATATATATATATATATATGCATATATATATATATATATATATATACACACATATATATATATATATATATATATATATATAGGTTACCTCCAAGTTTACGCGTTGATATACATTAATCCAAACACTTCAAAAACCTGCCATCTGAGAAATTTACATTAATTTCGAGCTAATTTGTATCCCGATATATGTGACAGATTTCTGAAATAAGATGTCAGTAATGCTTCCCTGATCAGAATCAGAATTAGCATCTCTCTTTATTTCATTTTTTTTTCTTTTGATCCTGATGATCGTCGACGTCCGTTGATTGAGGTTCACGTCAGTTGCTAATGCGTTGATGGTCGTTTCATTAAAATGATGGCTGCCAAGTTATATCATATGTTCGTTTTTATATTTCACTGTTTTATCATTCATTCACATATGTTTTTACATAAATATGCGTATATATACATATGTATATACATAATTATACTGTATATATTGTATACACAAACACACACACACACACACACACATATATATATATATATATATATATATATATATATATATATATATATATATATATATATACATGTATATATAATATATATATATATATATATATATATATATATATATATATATACCGTTTCAGACTATATTGTGAGGTTCTCGTAACGGTAGGTGGGTTTCGCAGATCCGTTGGCAGCTACCAAGTGGACGTCTGCAGACGTAGACAGACTACGTCGTGTCCTGAAGAGTTCACTTGGCAAAAGAGAACGACAAGCACCCGTGTTTACCAAAAATCGCACGCCCGTTCCTGCATCATGTAAAAAGAAAAGATTAGAAACACGGGAGGCCACTGCCACGAGCGATGGCCTAATTACACGTTTTTTGGCCACTGACAATCCTTGGCACATTTCCTCGCGGTTGCCCAGAATCTGAAGTGATAGTAGCAAAACTGCGGCGAATGGGAGGTGGTAAGCGGCTGTAGAAGTTGTTGGTTGGGGCGCGAGCGAGTGGCGGGTGGTGGGTGGCTTTGTCGCCGTTTCGGCACGTCACGGGGTAGGCATGTATGTCCTACGGTCTTCACGTCAGCTTCGGGTGACGTTGAATAGGCGTCCTCTTCGTCAGGGGTGGAGGCGTTGATGGAGGTCTTGAAGTGGCTGTCCTTAAGGGCGTCGGCTTTGGTCATCAAGTCCTTTATGGGTAAATTATCGACATCGGGTATGGCAGCGCGTATAGGTCCGGGCAAACGGCGTATCCAAAGGGAATGAAGTAGGTTCACCTCACGAGGAGAGCCGTCTGCAGCAGGTTGCAGGCGAGCGATACTGGTCATTTCCCTGAGGGCGAGCGAAGCCCTTTGGTTCCCCAACGGTTGTTGCGAGAGCTGAAAAAGCTTTGCTATACGGGCCGCTGGCGACGGCGAGTACTGCTGCAGAAGGTATGTTTTGAGGGCGTCATACGCTATTGGGGTGTCTCCTTGTTCACAAAGCCAGTCGGATATTTCCGGGAAGGTGTCCTCGGGTATCGCCATGAGAACATAATTTGCTTTGGTGCTTGAGCGAGTCACGCCCTTGATGCGAAACTGGACTTCTGCACGCTGAAACCAATCAAACGCCTCTCCGCTGGCGAATGATGAAAGTTTCAATGGGGGAGTCGCAGCAATAACTTCCGTAGAGTCCTCCATGGTACCAACGATGGAGGGTCGAGGGGGGGGTGGAAGGCGGGAGGACCGAGTCGACTTCCGGGGTCACCAATGTGACGGGCCGAGAGAAGGTTGTGACTCAAAGGCAAGATGGAGGCAACTGAGTGAGTTTATTATAGAACACTCTCCTTTATATACAAAAGTTCAAGGCAACAAGAATTTTTATGTTAAAAAAACAGACAATGTTACAGAGGAGAAACAAGACATGTTTTTTCAGGTTCTTTTTAGTGCAAGGGGAGAGCGAAGATACAAGCAGAAAATGAACTCTGTAAGAATGTGCGACACCCGGTTGGTACATAAGGGTCTCGTTATCTCTCCAAAACCTCTTATGAATTTACTGTAATACCCAGCGTGCCCAAGGGACCCAGCTACTTATTTACAGTAAGATGACCTGGGGAAATCTCTAATAGCCGCTACTTTACTGGGGGAAGGGTTGGATACCCTCTGGGGTTATTATTAGACCTAAAAATCGACCTGTTTACTGAAAAATTTGCACTTTGACAAATTTATTTTCGTACCATTACATCGCAATGCTTCTAAAACTTTATGAATATTATTATTATGTTCTCCAGCCATTTTCCCTGTAATTATGATATCTTCTAAATAAACAAGAACATTATGGCCAATTAAGGGAGACAAAACCGCCATCATTACTCTAGAGAAATGACTTGGAACATTTTTAACACCGAAAGTAAGAAAATTAAACTGAAATAGTTGATTGTTAGCTATAAATGCCCTTTCACATTTACTGTCTTCCTGAATGGGTATTTGATAGTATCCAGATTTTAAATCAACAGTTGTAAAATATTTACTATCCCGTACTTTCACAAGTAATTCTTCAATCGAGAGCAATGGGAATGCATTAATCTTAGTGACTGCATTCAACATCCTATAATCAACACATAATATTTTTCCTAACAGCTACAATTGGAGAAGCCCTCGGGGACTGAGCCATCGTTTTTCCTAACAGCTGCAATTGGAGAAGCCCTGGGGGATTCGCTCTCCTCGATTATCCCTTGTTCTCTTAATTTATTGATTTCCCTTTCTATCTCTCCCTGGAATTGAATGGGTACCTTATAAGGCCTTGACCTAATGGGCTCTGCCTGCCCAGTTTTAATGCTAAAGGGAAATCGATCAATCCTCCCCGGTGGCTCATCTCCAATTGCAATTACTTCTGAATAATTATTGACATTGTCACTAACTACAGGTTGATATTCTGCAGACATAGTTTTCTTGCTTGAATTATTAAATTCTGAGTGCGTTCGTCAGTGTGGGCCAGAGTTGTGGCTCCCAACATCCCATTATTAGCAATTTCAAATAACTCTAATTCACAGACAGGATCACTTCCTAACACAACTCTTTTATTTGACAAATTAACTATCGTTATATCAGCTCTGTTCTCTTTTATTTCCGATAAGCCCTCTAAAATCATATGGGCCCAATTGTCATCGCGTTTAACAACGACCTTGGTTCTGTACCAACCGTGTTTCACACAATTGTACATAATTCCTTTTGTATATATTATGCTTGTATTTTCGCTCTTCCCTCGCACTAAAACGAACATGAAAATTCATGTCTGGTTTTTCCTCTGTAATATTGTCTGTCTTGTGAACTTGTTATGTCCTGTTGCCTTGAGGTTTTGTATATAAGGAGAGTGTTCTACAATAATATAACTCAGTGGTTTCCAACCTGCCTTTAAGTTCACAACCTTACTCGGCGCCGTCACATTGGTGACCCCGGAAGTCGACTCGCTCCCACTGCCTTCCACCCCCACCTCCCTCACCCCTCCATCGTTGGTACTACGACAGAGACGGACTCTACTACAGCAGTTGGCGCTGTGGCCGCCCCTTTGAAACTTTTACCGTTCGCCACCGGAGAGGCGTTTGCTTGGTTTCAACGCGCTGAAGTCCACTTCCGTATCAGGGGCGTGACTCGCCCAACCACCAAAGCGGATTATGTTCTCGCGGCGATACCCGAGGACACCTTCCCAGGAATATCCGACTGGCTTTGTGAACAAGGAGACACCCCAATAGCGTATGACGCCCTCAAAACATACCTTCTGCAGCAGTACTCGCCATCGCCAGCCGCCTGTATAGCAAAGCTTTTTCAACTCTCGCAACAACCGTTGGGGGACCAAAGGGCTTCGCTTGCCCTCAGGGAAATGACCGTTATCGCTCGCCTTCAACCTGCCGCAGACGGCTCTCCTCGTGAGGTGAACCTACTTCGTGCCCTTTGGATACGCCGTTTACCTGAACCTGTACGCGCTGCCATACCCGATGTCGATAGTTTACCCATAAAGGACTTGATGACCAAAGCCGACGCCCTTAAGGACAGCCACTTCAAGACCTCCATCAACGCCTCCACCCCTGACGACGAGGATGTCTATTCAACGTCAACCGAAGCTGACATGAATGCCGTAGGACATACATGCCTACCCCGTGACGTGCCGAAGCGGCGACAAAGCCGCCCACCACCCACCAATCGCTCGCGCCCCAACGAACGACTTCTACAGCCACTTACTACCTCCCATCCGCCGCAGTTTTGCTACTACCACTTCAGATTCGGGGCAACCGCGAAGAAATGTGCCAAGGATTGTCAGTGGCCAAAAAACGTGTAAGTAGGCCATCGCTTGTGGCGGTGGCCTCCCATGTTTCTAATCTTTTCTTTTTACAGGATGCAGGAACGGGCGTGCGATTTTTGGTAGACACGGGTGCTTGTCGTTCTCTCTTGCCAAGGAAACTCTTCAAGGCACGACGTAGTCTGTCTACATCTGCCGACGTCCGCTTAGTAGCTGCTAACGGATCTACGATACCCACCTACGGTTACGAGAACCTCACATTATCGTTCGGAAACGGTAAATTTAATTGGAAGTTTCTCGTTGCTGACGTCACAATGCCAATCCTCAGTGCGGATTTCCTCTCTCATTTCCACCTTCTGGTCAATGTCGCCCACCGACGATTGGTCAACGCAGACTCGTACTTGTCGACACCTCTTCAACCCGCCCCCTCTAACCTCGCTCTCCACATCAGCGCACCCACGGATGCCTACGCCCACCTCCTCACGTCGTACCCGGAAGTTTTCCGTCCAGAACTTCGCCAAACGCCCACGGTTCCTGCCAAGCACGGTATTTATCACCATATCAAGACAACGGGACCCCCAGTCTTCGAAAATTCAGACGTCTGGCACCGGAACGATTGGCAGCCGCCAAACAGACGTTCGCCGAAATGGAGAAAATGGGCCTTTGCCAAAAGGCCTCCAGCCCATGGTTGTCGCCCTTACACATCATTCTGAAGAAAGACGTCTCCCTCCGTCCGTGCGAGGATTACAGGCGCCTGAACATGCAAACAGAACCGGATCACTACCCCCTCCCAAACATTGCCGACGTGACCTCCTACCTGCACAAAGCAAAGGTTTTCTCTACGCTCGACCTCCTGAAGGGGTATTATCAGGTGCCTATGAACCCAGAAGACATCCCCAAGACTGCCATCACCACTCCGTTTGGTACATACACCTTCAATTACTCCTGTTTTGTCCTTCGTAATGCTGGGGCAACGTTTCAACGTCTCATGGATGGCATCTTAGGGGACCTCCCTTTCTGTGTATGTTATGTGGACGACATACTTGTGTTCTCCTCCTCAAAAGAGGAACACCTCCGTCCTCGACCGCCTGCAACAAAACGGCCTTGTAGTCCGGTACGACAAGTGTACCTTTGGCGCCAACGAAGTATCGTTCTTAGGGCACCGCATCACTCCTGAAGGTGTCCACCCCCTCCCTGAGAAGGTAGCAGCCGTTCAGAACTTCCCCGTGCCCTCGACCGTCAAAGCTGTGCAGGAATTCTTGGGCATGATCAACTATTATCACCATTTTCTGCCAGCCATTGCCGCCACTCTTGCTCCCCTCTACGCCTCCCTTAAGGGCAAGCCGAAGGACCTGAAGTGGGGTCCCCTTCAAGAAGCAGCCTTCTGCAATGCAAAGAAGGCCCTATCAACTGCTGCGGCTCTCACTTTTCCTATCCCACACGCCCCTCTCCTTTTCTCCACCGATGCCAGCTACGTCGCTATTGGTGCAGTACTCGAACAGGTGGTCAAAGGCTCGCCCCGCCCATTGGCCTTCTTCAGCAGAAAACTGTCCAAGGCAGAATCGGGTTATTCTACCTTCGATCGAGAATTGCTGGCGGTGCACTTGGCTGTCCGTCACTTTCGCCATTTCTTAGAAGGTACGCCCTTCGTCTTTCGCACAGACCACATGCCTCTGGCGCACGCCTTCACTCGACAGTCTGACGCCTGGTCCGCCCGTCAACGCCGACATATATCCGCCGTGGCTGAATACAATTGCACCCTCCAATACGTCCCTGGGAAAATGAATCCCGTTGCCGATGCCTTGTCAAGAAACACGTTGGCTGCCGTTCAACTGGGATTGGATTACAACGCCCTGGCTGAAGCCCAATGACAGGATCCAGAGTATCAAGCTTGTAGGACATCCTGCACGTCCCTCCGTTGGGAAGACTTTCCCCTTGAAGACTTCAACACCACCCTCCTCTGTGACGTCAGTACTGGTAGACCGCGACCTTGGATTCCTGCTCCCATGCGCCGACAGGTGTTTGATTTCATTCACGGCCTTTCCTTGTGATCCGACGCAGTCCGAAAGCATTCCTCCTAAACATTCGGGGCAAAGAAGACTGGGTCTCCATTAATCGTCTAAAACCTGCTTATCTTTTTCCAGATGACCCGCCTACAGTTCGCCTCTCTAGATCAGGGCGCCCTATTTAACATGTACAGTATGTAATTTTTAGGGGGGGAGCCATGTACCAACCGTGTTTCACACAATTGTACATAATTCCTTTTGTATATATTATGCTTGTATCTTCGCTCTTCCCTCGCACTAAAACGAACATGAAAATTCATGTCTAGTTTTTCCTCTGTAATATTGTCTGTCTTGTGAACTTGTGAACTTGTTATGTCCTGTTGCCTTGGATTCCTGCTCCCATGCGCCGACAGGTGTTTGATTTCATTCACGGCCTTTCCTTGTGATCCGACGCAGTCCGAAAGCATTCCTCCTAAACATTCGGGGCAAAGAAGACTGGGTCTCCATTGATCGTCTAAAACCTGCTTATCTTCTGCCAGATGACCCGCCTACAGTTCGCCTCTCTAGATCAGGGCGCCCTATTTAACATGTACAGTGTCATTTTTAGGGGGGGAGCCATGTACCAACCGTGTTTCACACAATTGTACATAATTCCTTTTGTATATATTATGCTTGTGTCTTCGCTCTTCCCTCGCACTAAAACGAACATGAAAATTCATGTCTGGTTTTTCCTCTGTAATATTGTCTGTCTTGTGAACTTGTTATGTCCTGTTGCCTTGAGGTTTTGTATATAAGGAGAGTGTTCTACAATAATATAACTCAGTCGTTTCCAACCTGCCTTTGAGTTCACAACCTTACTCGGCGCCGTCACAGTTCCTTCCGGAAGATGGTGACATAGGTTCACTGATATGCACTTTAAGTATCTGGGGAGACAACACTTTTCCTCTCTCAGTTACAGATGTTACCTTACTTAAATGTCACTCTGAGCCCGGACAAGCACTTACTCTCTCATGACTTTCTATCGGCGAAATGTACCCTCCTGCTTTTACTGTTATTGTATCTTTTCCCCCTAAAATGCATATTTGATTACATGAAATTAAATCTATTCCTAAGATAACCTCGATTCCTGGAATTCCCAAGTTGGGCAAGACAAAAAAATCATGTGTAAACTTCACAGATCCCACCTTAAAGTTGGCGATCGTTGTATGGTTTATGCGTAGTTTATTCCCTCCTGGCGTGTCGAGGACGATGGATGCCGCTGACTGTAGTGGGTTTGAGGAGAATCTTTTTTCAATCAGTGAAACGCTGGCTCCTGTGTTGATCAGCGCTCGAATGGATTTATCTGGCAGGTCAATCCTAACTTCTAACATTCCGAGCCGGCCATTACGAGATATGGGGCACAGGTCAATGACCTCAGCTGCAATGCCGCTGCTCCCTAGTTCTGCGTGGGTGAGGTCTGGGCTACCAATGGAGGTCCCAGTGCCTGCTCTAACTCTGTCGTCGATGGAAGCGCTGCCTCGGCTACTGCTTGGGATGTCATGTGCGGGGGCATCAAACTCCCTCGTCTCCCCCTTCCTCTGTTTCCTTTTCCTCGGATGTTAGGCGGGGGAAGTGTGCGTCTGCTATAGCCCGCCCGCCCTTGGCGTTTTTTGCTGGGCACTCGAGATAGATGAGAAGTCAGGATGCCTGAAAACTTTAAATCAATTAATCGAGATAGATGACTGTAGGCCTAACAAGTGTAACAGCAGGGGGATCCTTTGGTGGGGGACTCCACTCGTCAGTGCCTCTCTCCCCCCACACTGCCAGCATCTGAAGACTCTGCTAACTTGTTATTCCCAGTCATTTTTTCTTTTGGCAAACTGTCTAAAAAATTTGTTATCACACTCACTACATCTGCTAACAAGCGATTGTCATTGAACAAATAACCACATAAATACAGGTTTACTAATCTGCGAATATGTTTACGGGCAATTGCTTTTTTATCACTGTCTGGAAGATTGGCACTCCAGTTAGTAAACGAATCACAATCCCGAAAAATGCGAGTTGTAAAACTAAGAACGGGTTCACCTTTACGAATTTCAGGTTTGTAATTTACTTTTAGGTCTCCCTTTCTCACATCTATTAAAGCATACTTCTCAATCAAACGTCGTTTTATTTCAGCACAACTTCTTAAACTGTCTTGTGGCCAACACATTACCTCCATTGCAGGAGTATCTTTCAGCAATCTGATCACTTGATTAGCTTTTTCTCTTTCCGACCACCCATATGTCGCTAATTCAGAGTCTCTCAAAAACACTTCAGTCGATTAAAACCATTCGTTAGGCCGTTGATCATCAAAAGGTCTAACACTTGCCTGGATTTCTGGCAACTTTCGAACTACGATTTGCCTATCTTCACTCGGCTGTGCATGTGTACTTTCACTTGTGTGTGTTTGAACTTCGTTTATGTACGTTGGATATGCTCAGGTTGCGCGCCACTCTTCTTCTCGTTCAACCAAGAATCTGTTCATTAACTATTCTAAATTTTCTAATTTATTTTCCAATTCTTGCGTTCTAATTTCCTGTCTATATTCTTCATCGGCAACGCTATACACTGCTCCTCCATTTTCATCCCCCGCAGTAGCAGTGTGTGCTACGTTAGTTTTTGCGTATCTAGGCATCTTGAACTTTTATTTTACTGGCTCATAGAACAACTTCGCTCACAGCATACACAAACAGACGTATTTTTACACCTGACACCAATATATATATATATATATATATATATATATATATATATATATATATATATATATATATTATTTACAAATGATATCTATTTTTTATTTTTGTATATGAATGGAACATATTTACACATGTAAAGTAACTTTATATATATATATGTAGATAGATAGATAGATAGATAGAATGAAATACCACTCAATTAAATCAGGTAATCTCTTTCATCGTCCATACCATCTGTGTGTTTACTTTTTTATACATTTCCGTGAGTTCTTTCGTTACAAAGAGAAATATGAATATATATTTATCATTAGGAATC
>NC_090740.1:59480482-59505482 GCF_036898095.1 Palaemon carinicauda
TACTACATTGGAGCCCTCTCCCTGGCCACGGCTCATTTTCTTTTTGCCTTCACGTACACCTAATAGTCTGGCCTATTCTTTACATATTCTCTTCTGACCTCATACACCTGACTTCACAGAGATTACTCAACATTTCTTCACTCAAGAGGTTAACCATTACACTATAATGGTTCAGTGGCTACTTTCCTCTTGGTAAGGGTAGAAGAGACTTTTTAGCTATGGTACGCAGCTCTTCTAGGAGGACACTCCAAAATCAAACCATTGTGGCAGGGCCATAGCTTCTATACCATGGTCTTCCACTGTCTTGGATAAGAGTTCTCTTGCTTGAGGGTACACTCGGGCACAGTATTCTATCTGATTTCTCTTGCTCTTGTTTTTGGAAGTTTTTTATAGTTTATATATGAAAAATATATTTTCATGTTACTGTCCTTGGAATATATTTATCTTTATTGTTTACTACTTCTCTTATAGTTTATTTGTTTCCTTGTTCCTATTCCTCAATGAGCTATTTTTTCCCTGTTGGAGTCCTTGGGTTATAGCATCTTGCTTTTCTAAATAGGGCTGTAGCTTAGCCAGTAATAATAATAATAATAATAATAATAATAATAATAATAATAATAATAATAATAATAATAATAATAATAATAACACGTATGCATGAAATTATTCAGATTATGAAAACTACATTTGTCTGCTTATGAAATATGGAATTCCGTGTGAAACTTAAGTGTGTTTAGAAAGGGTCGTGATTTCATTTGTGTATTCAGTACGTAGTTGAAGGGGTTTTCTCAGTGACTTTAGGATTATTGGGCATTTGATCCTTAAAAACAAATTAAATAACTAGTCTTCTCTCATTACTTTGGTAAGTTCCCATTACATCGTGAGATATAATTTAGGTAATTTGTATCCACTCCGCCTCAATTTAGTCAGGGACATTTATAGACAGGTGGTAAATTTAGGTTTCCCTTCGATGCAATGCCTGCAATCTTTGCTGAAAGATGTATTTTATGTCATATTTCTTTTTATATATTTGGAACATTATTTCCAATGCTGGTCCGTTCATATTGCAGTGGATGTTGGTAGTCATTTGTAAGTGTGGCTGCACTGAGATTACGCAACATTTCTTCACTCAAGGGGTTAACTATTACACTATGGTTCAGTGGCTACTTTCCATATTTACGATAGGAACGTGACTTTCTTTGTTTACATTAATTCTGTCGTATTTTGGTCAACAATTACGTTTATATCTTCATGTTTTTTTATTTTTAGAACGGAATTTGCAACCTCGTTATGCGCACGTTAGAGACTCATGCTCATCTTTCTGAATTTTCTTGAAGTTAATAATTCCTTGCGCTTGCCTGTATAAAAGACAGGCTACAGGATACACCTGGTATATTTATACTATTTATGGCTTAGTAAACAGTGATGCGAAAACTTCCGGGAAAGGGCGCAGTTTGGAATTAATTTCTTCTTTACGTGTCGCTACAAATGGGCTGCAAGATCTGGGTCTCTCAGCTTCGAAGCAATTACAGTAAATTCAGACGTGCAGAAGTAAATTGCGAGATGCATTTGTCCGTTAATAGAGACTTCTATAAATTTGAATTACCGTTGAGAGCACAGGTAATGTAGACCTATTTTATATATACAGAAAATTTGATAATCCCCCCATTCTCTCTCTCTCTCTCTCTCTCTCTCTCTCTCTCTCTCTCTCTCTCTCTCTCTCTCTCTCTCTCTCTCTCTCTCTGTATAAAAGTTATTTTTTTATTATTGTTCATAACAGTGCTTTGCTGTATTTGTTTGTCTTAATTGATCACACATAAATCCCGCAAATCTTCTTGCATAAAGTTAATAAAAATTATCTCTCTCTCTCTCTCTCTCTCTCTCTCTCTCTCTCTCTCTCTCTCTCTCTCTCTCTCTCTCTCTCTCTCTCTATTTTTCACAATACCACAATACTATATCTGTTGATAACCAAAATATACACGGCCCCAATCCGAGAATCACTGCATGTGGAGGATTATGATTTCAACTTTATGAGTTATTGGTGATATGATTGGCCGTTGATTTACATTGAGTCAGTGCGAAGGGGACATAAAGGTAATAAAGGAAGTCGTGACGAGTAGTCGTCTGTGAGTATGTCACAGGGCTTGTATACAGTAATGCTGCCTAGGATAGTGGCATCAGCACCGTAATTGTGGGTGAGCACCTAAAAAATTTTATGCGAAATGTGCTGAAGAGTCTGCCATATGAGTCTTCAAAGTTAATTGGTTAATTACAAAGGAAAGCCGAAAATGACCATGGTTAACAAAACGGTATCTAAAACAGGGAAAGTTATAGGAATGAAGAAAAGCAAATTTCCAAAAATTCATGGCAGAAGAAGAATTAGAACTTAAAAAATGAGAATATCTGGGGTTATACCTCAGCTTATTGATATAAGTCATGTATTTATTATGTGTATCCAGCAATTTATCTACTGGTAAAAATTTACGGGGCTCCAGGGACTAGAAGAAAGGAAGTAAAAACTATTTTCTAGAGAATTTTCTGGCTTTAACAAAAATCTGAATTATGCAAAAGAATATCATTTTTAACTTCTTTTTCATGAACGAATACACAAGAAGTTTTCGGATTTTTTCTTTTGTACCCATGCAAGTCCATTACGAATGTTAATTTCTCTTTTTTTTTCGCCTGTTTCTTTTTTTTTCTCTTATTAAATTGCTTTTAAAGCACCTGCATTTCGCAGACACTAATTGTATAAATCTGCATACCTAGTTCTCTTCTTACTGGGTGCCGTGTGCACTCTCTCTCTCTCTCTCTCTCTCTCTCTCTCTCTCTCTCTCTCTCTCTCTCTCTCTCTCTCTCTCTCTATATATATATATATATATATATACATATATATATATATCATCAGCCATTACTACTCCACTGCAGAACAAAAGCCTCAGACATGTGCTTCCAATTGCGTCTGTTTATGGTCTTTTTATACCAGCCCACAACCGCAAACTTTCCTAGTTTGTCAATCCATCGCCCCTTCCTTTCTCTGCTTCGTTTGTAGTCTCTAAGATTCAATTCTGTTACTTTAATGTCCATCCATTATCTGTCTTTCACATTATATGTCCTGCCATGTATATTTCTTTTTCTTACATGTTCTTAGAATATCGTGTACTTTTGTTTGCTCTCGTATCCATATTGTTCTTTTTCTGTCTCTTAATGTTATTCCCATCATTATTCTTTCCATGGCTCTTTGAGTTGTAACCATCTTTTTTCAATGTTAGTAAGGCTCCAAGTTTCCAATTGCATAAGTTGATACTGGTAGAACCATCTGATTGAGTACTTTTCTCTGTAGGGAAAAATGGCATTTTAATTTTCATATAATTTTGTTTACCAAACCCTCTCCATCCCTTGATTATCCTTCTTTTAATTTCGTCCTCGTGCCCTGGATAAACATTATCTGTCTGTCCTAAATATGTATCTGCATTTTCATTGGACATTATCTTAGTTTTACTCATATCCATTTTCAGTCATACATTTTGGCTTGCTCTATTCAGGTGTTCTATCATCTTTTGAAACTCTTCTCATGACTAACTACAAAGAACTATGTCATCTGAAAATCATAAGTTGTTACGGTATTCCCCATTAATATTAATTCCTATGTTTTCATAATCTAAATTTTTAAAACTTCCCCTAGGTATGTTGTTTGTAATTTAGGAAAAATAAGTTCTCCTGTCTAACTGCTTTCTCATTCGGCATTTCCGGGCTATATTTATGTAGTTTTGGTATTACTGTACTTTTGTATAAATATCTTCAGGGGTTCTAACATGAGATTCATTCATTTCTTGTCTTTGAAGGGCTTTCATTACTACTGAAGTTTTGACAGAATTTAAAGCTTTCTGATAGTCCATAAAAGTCATTCATAGGGGTTTGTCATACTCTTTATTTTTTCCACTTATTGGTTGATTTCGTGGATATGGTCTGTTGTTCCATACCCACTTACAACGCTTGCATACCCTCGTGGTTGATGAAAGTCCAGCTGTGTTTCTAATCGCCTAATATGATCTTTGTAAATAATTCATATAATACTGAAAGTAAACTTAATGATCGGTAATTTTTCAGGCCTTTTGTGTCCCCCCCCCGTTTTTTTTTTTTTTTTTTTTTTTTTTTTTTTTTTTGAATAGGTATAGAGCATTCATGCAGACATTTTGTGTAAAGTTCAGCAAGTTTTATAGCTATGAAAACTCCGGTATCTATTATTAAATCAATTGTTTTCTCATCTTCTCCTGTTACTTTACCTTTATGTCATGCCTTTTAATACTTTCTTTACTTCTACTATTACGTTTGGTACCAGCTCAAGTGTTTTATTATTTCTATTGGTAAAGTTATTGCTTATATTGCTATTGTATAGCAATTTTCATAACTCCATATCCTGGTGATGATATATAATTTTTCATCCTTTAAAACAAACATCAGTTTACGCCCTGCTCGAAGTTTTCTTATCTTAGATTTTATGATTCTTCCTTCCTATAGTGTTTCATCAATTTTTGACTGATTCTGTTAACGACTGTCTAGGATTTTTAGTTTGTTTGTTTTTATAGGTATGCTAATTCTATTTCATATCTCTTGAATTTTTACATTTTTGGTAATACAATGTCATTATATACTGTACCCCCGAAGCTATTTTATAATTTCTATGCTACATTAGTTACTTCAGTTTGATTCTTTATGGGATGAATTTACTTGATGTGGAATATTTTTTTTCTCGTAATAGATTCTCTCTCTCTCTCTCTCTCTCTCTCTCTCTCCTCTCTCTCTCTCTCTCTCTCTCTCTCTCTCTCTCTCTCCTACTAGTTAAACAGGTTTCGAAGATTCGTGCAAATCCCTCACTTTTCTCTTTCCCACCTGACTGGAATAGTGCCGTTCATTACCCAAAGTTGGGTAAAAATTATCCACATTATGCAAATCTCAGGAAGAGGATTAAGCCTAGATTTTTGTTTGTTTGCCTTCAGGTAGGAAATGATTGCAGATAAAGCACCAGTGAATATGAGAGAAAAATATTTAGCTTTCTTATTTTAGGCTTTTCACCTTGTCTATGGCATTGTTGTACTTTTATTTTGCATCAGAAAATTATACGATTTTTTATTCGCTTGTTATAAATATCTAACTTTAGTAAGAAGATAATATAATTGTGTTCAATTTCGTTGTGGATTCTTTTCTGTTGTCCGTAAATTTCTCTATTAAGTAAGTTTTAGCAAATTCAAGATCCTTTATATGGCATGGAAATGAAATAGATATAAATCAATCTCTAACGGGCTCTGATAGGCTGGACGGAGAGGTAACTTATCTTAAACCGTAAATTCTTGGATATTGCAGATCAAATACCATCAGCCTCTGAATGAGTAAATGAGCGTGGAAAGCCAACCAATTAATACTCTAACTGCAAAATAGGAACCAGAATTAGATGAAGGTTTGGGGAACCAAATGAATATCAAATGACGGTTACGTTTAAGGTAATTCAGATAAGACAGATCACGCAAATGAATCATGGAAATCTGTGATATTATGTTCGCTATTTTTCAGATTACACGCATCTACTGGCACGTTTTTATGATTACAAATGTGTACACAGACATGCTCAACGTTGATGTCCGAACAAATCACGGAAAGCAAGAAAAAAATGAATAAGCAATAGTGTACCATATACGTACCCAAATTCACGCATATATTACACACACACACACACACACACACACACATATATATATATATATATATATATATATATATATATATATATATATATAGAGAGAGAGAGAGAGAGAGAGAGAGAGAGAGAGAGAGAGAGAGAGAGAGAGAGAGAGAGAGAGAGAGAGAGAGGTTCATTTTTTTAGAATTCCGGTAGAACATACAAACAGGCACTCTTGCATCTAAATTGTGTAATGTAAGTTTGGCTTTTTACGCGGTCTCTCAAATCTCTTATTCAAATTTTCTTCCACATGTTCTGCATCCTGCAAAGTATGTTACTGTCATCACTATTATTAAATTTCTTTTGTTTCATCTTGACTATGCTTACGCTCTCAATAACCTAATTCATCTTATCTATTTTGAATACTTGAACCAAACATCCTCTTACATGTCTACTGTTTTATTCAAATCTTCGATGTTAAGGTCCTTTGATTCTAAGTACTGTAGTACCTTTACCTTTTTTTACCGAAACAAGTCTTAACATAACTTACCCTACATGGGCTGCCTCCTAATCACACGAACACCTCCATGTATCAGAATAATTTCAATTTATATCTCTCTTTCTCCACATGTGTTAAATTTTTGGGAAATTTTGCAACATATGTTTTGTCCTCCTTACATACTTATCAGTCAATTTAGACAATTATTGCACAATATTTTTACAATAAACCATTCATCACTAACTCTATTTACATCTACCTCTTGTCTATTTTCCATATATTTAGGAATATTATCATGATCATCATCATCTCCTCCTACGCATATTGACGCAAAGGGCCTCAGTTAGATTTCGGCACTTGTCTCCATCTTGAGCTTTTAAATTAGTTCTTCTCCATTCGTCAACTTCTACTTCACGCTTCATAGTCCTCAGCCATGCAGGTCTGGGTCTTCCAACACTTCTAGTGCCTTGTGAAGCCTAGTTGAAATTCTGGTGAACTGATCTCTCTTGGGAAGTGCGAAGAGCATGCCCAAACCATCTCCATATACCCATGAATGAATTGTGAAGTTGAAGCAATCATTAAAAAAATAAAGACGAAAACACACTGGATACGATGAAATAACTGCCGGGATGATATTTGCTGAAAATGAAGGGACTCCCAGAATACTTACAAGATTATTTTGCAGAATTTTCCGTGAGGAGGCAAAACCTGATGAATGGGAGCTAGGAGTGTTGGTGAAAATGGCAGAAAAAAAGGACATCTGACTAATTGCAATAATTATAGAGGCATCATACTTACGCCAGTTTTCAAGGAAATATATAGTATGGTCATTTTAATGAGACTAGAGTCAAATAATGATGAAAAGCTGAGAGATGAGCAAGCATGATTTAGAAAAGGTAGAAGATATACTGACCAAATTTTAATTACATATGGTACAGCATTGTGTAGAATATAGAAATCCACTTTTGATGGCATTTGTGGACTATGCAAAAGACCTTGATAGTGTTCACTGGCCAATTTTGTGGAGAGTCCTGCGTTATTATGGAATTCCTCTTAAATATGTAAATTTAACTAAGTTTGTTCATGATCATAGCAAGCACAAAATTAATGTTAGTGGAATCATATCAGGTGAATTTACAGTGAACAGTGGCACTCTCCAAGGGAATGTGTTTTCACCTATGTTGTTTATCCTCCTCGTCGATTTTGTAATGCATAGAACAGTTGGGGATGGTGGAAAAGGGTGGACTGGGTTGGTAACGGAAAATTAGTTGACCTAGATTATGCTGATGATGCTGTCGTTATTAGCAGAACACCACTGGACTTGCAAAGCTTGCTTACCTGAATACATGAAATATCACATAAGGTTGGGTTAAAGATAAATAGAAGAAAAACCGAGATGATGAAAACGGACTATGCAATGGAAGATGAAATATCATTGGAAGGAGATTCATTTAAATATTTAGAAAGTATGATATCTAATTATTATTATTATTATTATTATTAATATTATTGTTGTTGTTGTTGTTGTTGTTGTTGTTGTTGTTACTTACTAAGCTACAACCCTAGTTGGAAAACCGGAATGCCATAAGCCTGAGGGCTCCAACAAGGAAAATACTCCAGTGAGGATAGGAAATAAGGAAACTACAAGAAAAGTAACTAACAAATAATTTAAAATATTTTAAGAACATTAATAGCAATAAAATGAATATTTCAAATATAAACTACAAACATTTTCAAAAAACTAAGAGGTAGAGAAATAAGATAGAATAGTGGGCCTGAGTGCACCCTCAAGCAAGAGAACTATACCCAAAGACAGTGGAAGACCATGGTACAGAGGCTATGGCACTATCCAAGACCAGAGAACAATGGTTTGATCTTGGCGTGTCATTCTCCTAGAAGAGCTGCTTACCATAGCTAAAGATTCTCTTCTACCTTACCAATAGGAAAGTAGCCCCTAAACAAGGACATTGCAGCAGTTAACCCCTCGAGCGAGGAAGAACTGTTTGGTAATCTCAGTGTTTTCAGGTGTATGGAGATAGAGGAGAATATGCAAAGGATAGGCCAGACTATCTGGTGTATGTGTCGGCAAAGGGAAAATGAGTCGTGATCTAAGAGAAGGATCCAATGGAATACTGTCTGGCCAGTCAAAGGACACAATAACTCTCTAGCGGCAGTACCTAAACGGGTACCTGGCGCCCTTGCTAACCTACTACGTCACTCTTCAGAATTGGAGTTTAACGAAAGACTAAAAAACCAAATCAGGTAATGGCTAGGTTAAGTAAAATTTGTAAATAAAATCGCCTGAAATTACATATAAAAATCAGGCTTTATATCAGCTTTGTGAGATCGGTGTTACTTTATTAACATGAGTTGTTATATGACAATAAAATAATATCCAACAGATTTTGTAGTTTTGAGAATAATGACCCCAGAAGAAAATCAGAGTTAAATGGCAGAACAGGCTTAGAAATAAAACTATAACAGAGATTACTGGAGTGCCATATGTGGATGAGATCATGATGGGAAATAGATGGAAATGGTTTGGTCATGCTCTTTGCACTCCCCAAGAGAGATTAGTTCACCAAACTGTCAACTGGGCTACACAATGCACTAGAAGAGTTGGAATACCCAGGCCTACATAGCTGAATACTATGAAGCGGGAAGTACATGATGAGGATGATATAAATAATATATATAAGTATACATATATACAGTATATATATATATATATATATATATATATATATATATACACCACACACACATACACACATATATCCTTATATATATATATATATATATATATATATATATATATATATATATATATATATATAGATATATGTGTGTATGTATGTGGTGTTTATATATATATATATATATATATATATATATATATATATATATATGAAGATATATGTGTGTATGTATGTGGTGTTTATATATATATATATATATATATATATATATATATATATACATATATACATAATTAGATCTATTTAATTATGTATATATATATATATATATATATATATATATATGATTATATATGTCCCATGTTGGCGGTTAATGAGACATCGGAACATGGGTTTTCTTCAAAAGGTTTGTAAGTACACTATTCTGCACAATCGACAGTCTCTCAGGTGAGAGTCTTGTTTACTTGAGCGCTCAAAGGCAACTAAACACCCTTCGCTATCGAAATGCAATCTTGCTACAACAACATGCTGAGTTATAGGTTTTTGTGGAATTCTCATGATTATACAGTTCATTTACCTTGACGTAAAACACATATCTACATACAAGAATTAGAACATTACTCCCCCCACCTAAGCTATTTACTCCAGGAGGAGGTGCACACTCGCCCTCGCTAGTCTATGATATATGGAGGACACTCTGACCCGGAATAGGCATGGCATGTACTAAACAGGAATGCAACATAAGATATATATATATATATATATATATATATATATATATATATATATATATATATATATATATATAGAACTCACCCTCCAAAAAATTAACACTTCTTCCACACAAAAAATTACAAATGAAATATTGGATGTAAAAATGTACACAATGTAATATAAATAATTCCACTCATTTCTTCTTAAGATCTCTGCAACTAAAATACAGAATAACCAAAGTGAAAAAAAATCATAAGGACATCAGTCTTACACAACTTCATCAATAAATTCCCTCTAGTTGCGTCCAATACGGGCATTCTGGGCGGGACAGGCGTAGGAATAGATATTCCTTCATCCCTCGATTTTACTTGTCCAGTTTACGGCACAATTTCACAGCAGAACTCACCATCACCGTTTCGCCATTTATTTAAATCACTACTGCACTTGCACTTGCAACTATCACCGGTGGCAACTAGCCATTTTCCCGAGAAAATCACTCATCTTCCCGCCCTTCACTTATAACATTAAGTATAAGGTATTCACATGTACACACTCTCTAACACTGCCTATCCTCAAGGCTAAACATTTAATCCCACTGCCACTTGCCATTAGGGAACCGCCCCAGCCCCAGCAACCAGGAATCATATAAATACATGAATAATACAGCATCCACCTGACGGATCTCACCTGACCTATTCAACCTCTGATTATTTTTAGGGTCACTCAGCAATGTTATACGTATTGCCACACTCAGCAAAATTACATTTTACGCATACATTAAGCATCAACATGAGAACACATTGTTATCATCAAGTTTATTTAGACCCTGTCAAAAGAAGAAATGAGGTCTGTTCAAACAACAACAACAGCAAAGGAAAAAAAAAACTTCTACTCATCAACTCGAGGAATGTCATGTATGCAGGGGTAAGCAGGAACACTTTTGAAAACTATCTCTTCAGTCACCACGTATATGTGTGCCTGATGATGTTCAGACACTGCGAAATTAATAATACTTTGCATCACAACTGTGTTAGATTTAACCATCTTTACTCGGTACAGACCCAAATACGCTGGTTCTAGTTTGTGTTTTGTAGGTTGTGATCATTTCAAATGCACACGATCGCCCACAAATACTTTTAACGGTGCGGTTTTGAACTGACTATCATACTTTGAGCTGTGTTTTTCATTAACTTTTCACAAACCTTTCAGTGGTGTTCGTTACTCTCCTCAATAGATTTAACAGATATACATGGTATTGCTCAGTTGAATAATTTGGGAATTGTTGCAAATTAATGAGGATTGTATCTGGTAAGAGGGTCCTGTCCATACACTAAAATGAAAGGCGTGTCCCTGAGCGAAGCATTTATGCAATGTTTAAAGCTAGCTCAGTTGTAGGAAGCAAGGCGTGCCAATGAAGGGGATCATCAGCCACTAAGTAATGTAAAATTCACACTACTTCCCTATTATGCGATTCCACTAAGTCATTAGCGGAATGCCTATATGCGGTCACTTAAAAGTGTTCAATTTTCATCAAGTCTGGGACCGATTTCACCACCTTATTTATAAACTCGAGACCATTATCACTTATCAAAATTTTTGGGCAACCATGCCTGGTAATGAAAGAGCACAGTGCCAGGGCTAATGAATTAGCCGATTTATCCAACACTGAAGTAAGTATGAGTGTACCGAGTACACAAATACACATATATACTTATGTTGTGTTAAACCAGTAGGAAATGGTCCTACCACATCCATATGCACTCTAATAAAATTTAATAGGAATCACAGGCCACTTTCTGACTTCCGGTACAGTGTTTTTATGTTTTTTTAAAACAGTTACAAGCATGACAACCTTTTATATAATTCTCTATAGATTTTTCCATTCCTAACCAAAAGAAGGATTCACGTGCTCTCCTCAATGTTCGATCAATCCCTAAATGCCCTTCATACGGACTTGCATGTACAATGTGGATGGCGCGATTAATTAAAGAGGGAGGAAAAACTACCCGTGCACAAAATTCCCCTCCCCTCTTCTAGTAAGCACAATATGAGATATAATTTTCTATAAAAAAATTCTCACGAGGCACATTCAGAAACGACGGATAACTCTCCGATTCCCCTGTAATCACCACTCGCACTCTTTACATCCATTCCACTTTTTTCTGTCCCTCTCGGACTTCTTTTATGTCCCAACCTCCCAAGTCAATCAAACCTGCATCATCAGGGCATTCATTCTGGACACCCCTGGTCATGTCCTCGGCCACCCACATATATTCACCTTCAATGCTCATATCTCTCCTTCTCTCCCTAATATCTGCAACTCTCCCTCTCTCTCTCTCTCCTCTCTGTCTGCCACCGTATTCTGTTTGTTCCTCGGGAGAATTCACATCCCGTTCTCTATTTTCACTGTTTTGATGGGGGTCTTCAATATTTTGGTTACGTTCTTCGTTACTCTTTTGTGCCCTAGTTGTTACTCCTATTACTGCACTTCTCGAAAGAGCATCAGCTACCTTTTTAGCTTTACCTTCTATGTGGCGAAAACCCTTTATATTAAACTCTAACAATCTCTCAATCCATCTCGCTTGTCGAGAGGTCAAATCCTTTTTATAATACAAATCACGTAAGGGCCAATGATCACTTTGCAACTCAATCGACTGACCTAATTCAAAGAACCAATGCCTCTTTAGAACCCAAAGAATAGCCAAAGCCTCTCGATCGAATGTACTATAATTCTTTTCTACCCCTTTTAATGCCCGGGAAGCAAAACAAATGGGTCGCTCTCTGCCTTCATCATGTCGTTGAGAAACTACGCCACCAATAGCTATGCTACTTGCATCTGTTGTCACTAAAAATGGGCAATCAAATCTAGGATAGGCGAGTAATTCATTGTTTCTTTAAATCACCTAAAGGTCTCGCTATCTGTCCAAAACCTCTTATGAATTTACGGTAATACCCAGCGAGCCCAAGGAACCCAGTTACTTCCTTAGGGTTACGTGGCCTGGGGAAATCTCTAATAGCCGCTACTTTACTGGGGCAGGGTTGGATACTTGGGTTATTATGTGACCTAAAAATTCGACCTGTTAACAGAAAAAATTGCACTTTCACAAATTTATTTTCATACCTTTATGTCACAATGCTTCTAAAACTGTACGAATATTATTATTATGTTCTTCGGCCGTTTTCCCTGTAATTATGATATCGTCTAAATAAACAAGAATGTTATGGCCAATTAAGGGAGACAAAACCGCCATCATTACTCTAGAGAAATGACATATAGCATTTTCAACACCGAAAGTAAGAAAATTAAACTGAAATATATAGTTGATCGTTATCTATAAATGCCGTTTTTCATTTACTGTTTTCCTGAATGGGTATTTGATAGTATCTAGATTTTTTAGATCAACAGTTTTAAAATATTTATCATCCCGTACTTTCACAAGTAATTCTTCGATCGAGGGCAATGGAAATGCATTATCCTTAGTGACTGCATTCAACTTCCTATAATCAATACACAATCTTACCGAGCCATCCTTTTTCCTAACAGCTACAATTGGAGAAGCCTTGGGGGATTCGCTCTCCTCGATTATCCCTGGTTCCCTTAATTTACTAATTTCCCTTTCTATCTCTCCCTGGAATTGAATGGGTACCTTATAAGGCGTTGACCTGATCGGCTCCGCCTGCCCAGTTTCAATGCTAAAGGGAAATTGATCAATCCTCCCGGGTGGCTCATCTCAAATTGCAATTACATAAGAATAATTATTGACAATGTCACTAACTACAGGTTGATATTCTGACAGACACAGTTTTCGCCCTTGCATAATCAAATTATGAGTGCGTTCGTCTGTGTGGGCCTGAGTTGTGGCTCCCTGCATCCCATTATTAGCAATTTCACATAACTGAAATTCACACACAGAATCACTTCCTAACACAACTCTTTTATTTGATATATTAACTATCGTTATATCAGCTCTGTCTCTTTTATTTCCGATAAGCCCTCTAAAATCATATGGGCCCAATTGTCATCGGGTTTAACAACGACCTTAGTTCCTTCCGGAAAAGGGCAACACGGTGTCACTGATATGCTCGTAAGTGTCTGAGGAGACAACACTTCTCCTCTCTCAGTTACAGCTGTTACCTTACTTAAATGTCTCTCCGAGCCCGCACAAGCACTTACTCTTTCTTGAGTTTCTATCGGCAAAATGTACCCTCCTGCTTTTACTGTCATTGTATCTTTTCCCCCCCAATTGCATATCTGATTACATGGAATATATTCTATTCCTAATTTAGCCTCGATTCCTGGAATTCCCAAGGTGGGCAAGACAAAAAAATCATGTGTAAACTTCACAGATCCCACCTTAAAGTTGACGATTGTTGTATGATTTATGATTAGTTTATTTCCTCCTGGCGTGTCGAGGACGATGGATGCCGCTGACTGTAGTGGGTTTGAGGAGAATCTTTTTTCAATCAGTGAAACGCTGGCTCCTGTGTCGATCAGTGCTTGAATGGATTTATTTGGCAGGTCAATCCTAACTGCAAATATTCCTAGACAGCTATTACGAGATGTGGGGCATGGGCCAATGACCTCAGCTGCAATGCCGCTGCTCCCTAGGGCTGCGGCGGTGAGGTCTGGGTTACCGATGGAGGTCCCAGTGTCTGCTCTAACTCCGTCGTTGATGGAAGCGCTGCCTCGGCTACTGCTTGCAATGTCATGCGGCGTGGGGGGGGGACATCGAACTCCCTCGTCTCCCCCTTCCTCTGTTTCCTTTTCCTCGGATGTTGGGCGGGGGAAGGCGTGCGTTTGCCACAGCCCCTCCGCCACCGGCGTTTTTTGTTGGGCACTCTCGAGGTAGATGACTGTAGCCCTGACAAGTGTAACAGTGGGGGAATCCTTGGGTGGGGCACTCCACTTGTCGATGCCCCTCTCCCCCCACTGCCAGCGTCTGAAGACTCTGCTAACCTGCTGACTGCGCTCTCCCCTACCCCTACAAACTGTCTAAAGTGTTTTGTATCACGCTCACTACGTCTACTAACGAGCGATTTTCATCGAACAAAAACCACATAAATAGGGGTTTACTATCTGCGAATATGTTCACAGGCACATGCTTTTTATCACCTTCTGGGAGATTGGCACTCTGGGTAGCAAACGAAGCGCAATCGCGAAAAATATCTTACAAAACTAAGAATGGATTCACCTTTCCAAATTTTGGGTTTGTAATCTTCTTTTAGGTCTCCCTTTCTCGCCTCAGGTAAGGCATAATTCTCAATCAAACGTCATTTTATTTTAGTATAACATTTTAAACTGTCTTGTGGCCAACACATTACCTCCATTCCAGAAGCATCTTTCAGCAATCTGGTTGCTTGAATAGTTTTTTCTCTTTCCGACCACCCATATGTGGCTACTTTAAAGTCTCTCAAAAACACTTCAATCGATGGAAATTCTTCGTTAGGCCGTTGATCATCAAAAGGCCCAACACTTGCCTGGAGTTCTGGCAACTTTCAAACTACGATTTGCGTATCTTCACTCGGCTGTGCATGTGTACTTTCACTTGTGTGTATTTGGACTTCGTTTATGTAACCCTCGGATATATTGTGATTGCACGCCGCTCTTCTTCTCGTTCACTCTGTTCATTAACTGTTCTAAGTTTTCTAACTTATTTTCCAATTCTTTTCTATATTCTTCATCGGAAACGCTATATCCTACTGCTCCTTCGTTCTCATTTCCTGCAGCAGCAGCATCTGCTATATTAGTCCTTTTTACACCTGACACCATTATGTCCCATGTTGGCGGATAATGAGACATTGGACCATGGGTTTTCATCAATTTATTTTACAAAAGGTTTGTAAGTACACTATACTGCACAATCGATACTCTCTCAGGTGAGAGTCTTGTCTACTAAAGCGCTCAAAGGCAGCTAAACACCCCTCGCTATGAAAATTCAATCTTGGTACAACAACATGCTGAGTTATAGGTTTAGGTTTTTGTGGATTTCTCCTGATTATAGAGTACATTTATCTTAGCCTACATCACATCTACATACAAGAATTAGGATATACATACATACATATATATATATATATATATATATATATATATATATATATATATATATATATATATATATATGTTGCATATATCTTGCTATACATTTATCTTGGTATAATGTCTGTCTACCAAACTGCGGAACAACATGTCCTGGACAATATGCATTGAGTCATATATTTTTTTCGTGGATTTCTTGTCTCCTGTCGCTCAAATTTCATAACTTTTTATTTGTAAAGTAGTATTTTTCACAAAAGTATTAAAGCATACAGGTATTAGGGAGAGTAGCAGTATGTATGTCAGAGGAAACGTATTTTCTTTAAAAAAAAAAGTTCTTTTCCTCTAAGATAAAATGCGTGGAGAGAGAGAGAGAGAGAGAGAGAGAG
Organism: Palaemon carinicauda; assembly: GCF_036898095.1. Taxonomy (NCBI): domain Eukaryota; kingdom Metazoa; phylum Arthropoda; class Malacostraca; order Decapoda; family Palaemonidae; genus Palaemon; species Palaemon carinicauda. Next base: position 59,496,495 of record NC_090740.1, read on the forward strand.
AGAGAGAGAGAGAGAGAGAGAGAGAGAGAGAGAGAGAGAGAGAGAGAGAGAAAATTTTAATGACCAATTCGTGGAAAAATAATAACAGTAGTATTGTTGACGCATCAGTCTGAAATAAACAAGTAAATCGACAGTAAGTGGGCAGCTTTAAAAGGCATGGAGAAGTGAGTTTGTATGCACACATACACACACACGTGTATATATATATATATATATATATATATATATATATATATATATATATATATATATATATATACATATATATATATATATATATATATATATATATATATATATATACAGTATATATATATATGTATATATATATATATATATATATACATATATATATATATATATATATATATATATATATATATATATATATATATATATATATATATGAGTCTGTGTGTGCGTGTGTTTGTGTAAAATGTATACATTACACAGCAACAATAACAACTAACAGCTACAGCCATTTCTAGTCCACTACACGACAAAAGTCTCAAGCATGTCCTTTTCTTGTCTGTGATTTGGCAATTCCATCACCACCCTGGCCATTGCTGATCGGTTGTGGTGGGAGACTTTAGTCTGATCGCTAACAGCAAACCAACCTAGTATGGGTGATCGATCATGGTGAGACACAAGCCATTTCATAATATTAAGGTATCTTCACTCATATATATATATATATATATATATATATATATATATATATATATATATATATCGATATGCAGTTTAAGAAACTTTAAGAGACGAAGAGCAGACAATTAATGAAAAATGGGTTGGTATGAAGAACATATATAAGTCAGTTGTTACTGTAGGTTTGGAGTTTGGAAGATGGCGTTACAGAAAGGAATCCATGGATGTCAAATGATACCCAAGATACTATAGTATAAAAAGGAGACACCCAGAAATTAATTTTTGAAAGTTTTCGAGGATGTAATGAAAATTACAAGTTAAAGCATGCTACGTATTCCAGTATTGATAATGATATCAAAAGAATATTTTGACAGGAATGCAGATGAGGCTGACAAAGGTATAATTCAGAGAGTGGCTTTGGTGTTAGAATTGCTCATAAAATTATAAATGAAATTCTTACGGGGGCAACGAAGTAGAAGCATATACCCATCAAGAAGAGGAGAGTTGGACCTGTTACGACAACAGAAGATGAAGAAAGATAACGTTGGATGGAACGCTTTACTGAGGTCATAAATAGAATATATGAAAGGAATAATTTGATTCATATATATATGAACCTGGTGAAGACCTTGATATGCCCATGAATGAATTCAGTGTGTTTAAGGTTGAAGCTATCATTGAAATATGCAGGCGATGGAAAGCCCCTGGTAACTATAACAGCTGAGATGACACTGACTTAAAATGAAGTGTCCCCAGAATACTTATAAGATTATTTTGTAGAATGGGGATTAAAGTGGCAAAATCCGATAAATTGGAGTTAGTAGTGATAGTGGAAATGGCTTAAATGGATACCTGACTGATTGAAATAATCACAGAGGTATCATACTTGCGTCGGTTGTCATTAAAATAAATGGTATGCGTATTCTAAAGAGAATAGAGAAAACGACTGATGAAAAACAGTGATGAACAAGCAGGATTTAGGAAAGGTATAAGTTGTGCTAACCAAATTTCCACTATGAGATTTATTATACAGCAATTCATAGAATATAGGATGGCATGTGTGGACTATGAAAAAAGCCTTTGGTAGCGCGCATCGGCAACTTTTGTGGAGAATTCTGTGTTATCATGTAGTTCCTCCTAAATATGTAAATTTTGATAATATTGTTCATGAGCATATCAGGTGCAAAGTTAATGTTAGTGGAGTCCTATCAAATGAGTTTCCAGTGAACAGTTGTTTATCGTCATTATTAATTTTGTAATGTATAGAGCTGTTGGAAATGGTGGAAGATTGGAATGAATTGAAATAGGAAAATAACTGACCTAGAGTATGCTGAAGATGCTGTATTATTAGCAGAATACCACAGGATTTACAATGCTTGCATACCAGAATGCATGAAATATCACAGGAGGTTGGGGTCAAGATGAAGAGAAGAAAGACAGATGGTGAGGACGGAATATGCAATGGGAGATGAAATATCATTGGACGGAGAGAGGATTAATGAGGTAGAATCATTGAAATATTTAGGAACTATGATCTCTAATACAGAGTCTTTAGAATAGGAGTTTAATGAAAGATTGATAAATGCAAATCAGACAATGGCAAGGTTATAGTGAGGTCACTAGTGTAATTTCGTTGGAATTTTTTGAGGATTTTGTAAACTATACGTTTTTGGAATGCTTACAAGTCAAGGAATCTCATAAACAATGTTGCCAAAATTAATTAGGTCACCTTGACGGCCATCTTGGATGTTGAAAATGGCCGACTTCTGAAATGCAATTTTCAATTGAGAGACCAGCACAGCTAAGTTTGGCTATTTTTTTCTTTAATTTGCTTTGTCATAGTATAAATGTAGTCTTTAGATATGATTTAAAACATGAAGTAGCAGAAATTACCATTTTTAGGCATTTTATTAAGGAACATTATGGTAATAAATGTGTTACAAAACCGAAAACTACTTGTTCCATGTTTGCATTGTTTTTGATAACCTACATACAATGTGAAACTAGAAACACATCAGCACCATACATTCTAAAGTGTTAAATATTATTTACATACAATTTGTGACACTAAGTGATAGTATTACAGTAGTCTAATCAGAGGTAAGCACCAGGTGTTTCCACGCAACAATTGCAATTTCAAGTAGCAGCAGAAGTATGCAAGGAAATACATTTAAGCATTGAGTGATCATAGAAAGAATTAAAGAAACATCAGCTAAAACTGCCACAATTAATCTGTATTATTGTCTTTAGGCAATATATATCATAGTCTCTCAATCATCGTCTGTATCATCATCATCGTCACTCTCCGAGTCAATGAGATTAGATGAAACATCCTTTGAATCTTGGTCATTTTGGCAGTCACTTATGCACTGACATATTTCAGTGCAAGGAAGGTTCACTGCAGCAAAAGAGCACCTTTTAGTTGAGCAGTTTGTCTTGCAAAGACATCTTACCATTTCCAGAATGGCTTCTGGTGCTGGCAGAAGTTCTGTTGTAAGCGGTTGCAGTTGTCCATCCTTGGTTCTGCAATATCTGTTACCCAAAGGCTCTGGTAGGCTCTGTTGGGCAACAGAAGCTTGACCCCACACTCTGGCTTGTATCTTTGCTCGCAGTATATGTTGTTTAAGTGCACCAATGGTAGGTGGCAGCTTTTCACTGTCTGCCATATTCTTGCAGAAAAGGTACCACCGGAGATCTGGGATGTTCGTGATGTCCGACTTCTTCGGCTTGTAAGCATAACAGACAAATTTCTCCAGGATAGAAATCTGTTCTTCTGTGACTTCATCTGGTTCAGAGAGCTGTTGCAGAGCTTTCCAGATCTCCTCTGGTGCCTGAAGGAAAATGTTCAGCCATGTCACTTTACCGATTCCAGAAAACCGGCTGGTGTTGTCAGTACCAGTAAATGCATGGAACGCTGGAAGAGCTTTAGCACGGGATGCACCCAAAAATGTCCACATAGAACCTATCTGTAGTACTCCAGATTTCATGGTAATTGATGTGCTGTTCAGGAGAATATCATAATGTCCTATCAGAAGGACAAGCACATCTGTGTCAGGTGAAAAAACCATGAGTTCTGTGTTGGATGAACTGCGGCGTGACGCAAGGACTGCTTGATGGACGAGCAGTGTGTCTGCTTCTTCATGATTGTTGTCTTCACACTCCATCCTTATGTTGGCTTTGGTCCTTCCTATAAAGAAATACAAACACAACACACTGTAAGTGTTTTGTTGAAAATAGTTAAATATATTAGATATTGTATGCTAAAAATAACAAGCTTTATTGTAAGTTCATTTACCTGCTGCGGACACAATGACCATTTTCGGGGAGCTCGCAGCATATTCAATGATCTTGTCAGCTAGGTACTCCGTAAGGTGTTTCTTCGTCTTGTAGTGTGAAAGGAACTTGTTCATTGTAATGTTCTTGATATTTGTTTCATCTTTGATCTGGTACTCAACTGGAAGCTGACCCAGGTTTCTTCTTTCTCTGGTTCATTGTTTCAGAGACTCAGGCTTGTAGGTGTCAAATACTACGATTATTTCATCGTAGTCACATGCAAGACCCATCACTCTGTCGTAGTACCACCTGCTAAGATCTCCTACGGTCTCCATAGTTGGTGGTTTCTTCGTAAGGTTATGGAGAATCACCATGCCATCCACAAGAGCGATCCTGTGATGATGCTTCTGGCTGGTGCCTGACTCTTGTTCTGCTCCTGCTGCTTCTAGGTTCTCTGTTTCGGCTTTCTCCCCAACAAGCTTCTCAAGTCGGTGTATTAGCTTTGATTTGTCAGTGCATGAGAACATAGCACTCACAACAAAACTACACAAAACAATACACAACAAAACAACACGCCACAATCGCCGAACATAGTTTACATACGCAATAAAACCAATTTGATTACAAACACAAACACTGAATTTATTCAAGCATACTTCATAGATTACAGATATAAATTTACGCATAAAATTTTACCACATACAGTTAAAACAAAATTAATAAGTAAATAAGAGAAAAATAAGATTTTGTGGTCGCCATATTAGAAATCCAAAATGGCCGCCAAAATGACCTCGAAAATTCTGGCAACATTGGTTTTTGCATTCTTCGTAATGTTAGCTTTCTAAAAATGTATAGTTTATAAAATCCCCCCAAAAATCCAACGAACTTATATCTCAGAACATATCGGACCTCACTATTAAGTAAAATTTGGAAATCAAATAGCCTGAAATTACATATAAAGCTCATGTTTTATATAAGTGCAGTGAGATACCTGTTACAGTATATATATGAGTCATGGCATTACAATGCAACAATCTCCAATAGATTTAGTAGATTTGAGAACAAACACCTCAAAAGAATATTGGGAGTTAAATGCCGGGAAATGATTAGATATGAAACTATAAGAGAGATTACTCGAGTAATATATGTGGAAGTGATCATTGTGAGCGATAGATGGATAGAGTTTGGGCATGCTCGTCGCACTCCCTAGGAGAAATTAGTTTACCAAATGTATAACTGGGCTTTACAAGGCACTTCAAGAGTTGGAAGACCTAGGCCTACTTGGCTGAGGACATTCAAGCATGAAGTAGATGATGAATGGAGAAGCATTGAAATAAATGCTCAAGATAGAGATGACTGCCAAATTTTAATCGAGGTCATCTGCGTCATTATGCATAAATGGATATCGCTTCTGACCGGCCTGGAAACGTTCCCTGACATAGTACTTACCTAAGTGCTATATCAATGCCATTACAAGTTTCCTGGACCAGGGTTCGATTCCCGGCCGGTCAGAAGCTATTGTCTTTTGAGTGGGGCCGCCTGGGGCTCTTATCCCGAGGTCGATAAGAAAATCCAGACATTAATATATTAAAAAATATGACTTATTTGAATATGAAAAACACGTCTAAATGTGCAAAATTTATCATATATATATATATATATATATATATATATATATATATATATATATATATATATATATATATATATATATGTCATCTTCATTATTCGCAAATAGTCACTGCAGGACAAAGGCCATAGACATATCATTCCGTTCGTGTCTATTTATGGTCTTTCTATGCCAGTCTATACTCACAAATATTCTTAGCAGTTCTTCAATCCATCGTCTTCTCTTCCCTCCCCTAATTCTTTTACGGTCTACCATTCACAACTGTCTTACTCGTATCCATTTCTTTTTCTTACATGTTGCTGCTGTAGAATATTCTTTAGTTAAGAGTGCTCCTGTATCTATGTTGCTCTTTTTCTCCCTCCTAGTGTTATTCCCATTGTTATTCTTTCCATATCTTATGGAGTTGTAACTAGTTTATACCAGCTAATATGCATACATTGATACTGGTAGGACCATCTGATTCAATACTTTTCTTCTTAGAGAAAGGAGCATTTTACTATTTGTAATATAATTTAGTTCTCCAAGAGCTCATTATCCCATGCTTATTATTATTGCAATTTCAGTGCCATGTCTAGTACATCCTGTCTGTTCTAAGTAGGTATATACATTAACAATATCTCGAGGTTTGTCCATAATTCTTATTTGTTTTCTGTTTGCATGTCCATTGAACATTATCTTAGTTCTACTCACATTCATTATCTTTCGAGCATTATTTATTTCATATCAGTACCTGCTCTACTACAAAGTGTTTTTAATAAACGTAAGCAACTTGTGTGATTTCCAGATACTTCGGAGGCTACTATCATAAAGTTTGGGGATGAAGCTCTACTCACAAAATTCATAAAAAAAAAACAATGATGATTAAACTGCATGGGAAAAGCACACGGCTTTCACTTCACTGAAGGAAATTTTTGTTCAAGGACGTCTTCTTCAAAACAGGTAGCAAAGAGGAAAACAGATAGACAAGCAGACTAAAGTCACTAGAGCTACGTGGGTTAATGGATGATTAAATATATATATATATATATATATATATATATATATATATATATATATATATATATATATATATATATATATATATATATATATATATATATATGTATATATATATATTTATATATATATATATATATATATATATGTATATATATATATATATTTATATATATATATGTGTGTGTATTATATATATATATATATATATATATATATATATATATATATATATACATATATATATATATATATTCACACATATGCATACACACGCACACACACTACAAAGAGGACTGCACACACTTTCCCTTTGTTTAGGGTGACCTCAGCAGAGGCTACCTTTTCCGTGTTTGATTAAGACATTTCTAACCCGATGCCTTCTCTCTCTCTCTCTCTCTCTCTCTCTCTCTCTCTCTCTCTCTCTCTCTCTCTCTCTCTCTATATATATATATATATATATATATATATATATATATATATATATATATATATATATATATATATATATATATATATATATATATATATATATATATATATATATATATGCGTGTGTGTGTGTGTATTTATATACAGAATGAGCTTACACCGTACTATATACCGCCATAATTTTCATTAGTATTAAATAAGAATAGACTACCTCTCGAACATATTAGTTCCTTTAGTTGCTGCAACCTCACCATACTTATGAGCTAAAAATGTGCGGTTTGCGAAGCCTATTGGTCTACCTGCAGAGTCATCATCAACCATTGCCTGGCCCACCTGGTTCGGTGAAGAAGGGGCTTGTACACTGATGATATGTATATATGGTCAGTCTTTAGGGCATTGTCCTGCTTGCTAGGCCAATGTCACTGTCCCATGCCTCTGCCATTCATTAGTGACCTTTAATCATTTAAACCAAAGTACTGTACATTGAATCCTAAAGTAAATTCTTGTCAATATTGAAAACCAGAACGCTTATTGACATCAATATAGAATTTCCTAGTATTTGCCCGTATATGGGTAACAGTGATCCACTGTATATACTGTATATTTTTTTCAGTTCTGACGGCATATATAAATAGTCAGAAACTGTATGATTAATCTTAAGAATATATTAGAAATAAACTTCAACCTTCGCCCCCAAGAGAACGGTCAATTTCTTCCTTATAACGAGATGGTTTTCTTCCTTTGAATGTTGCTTATGCAGATCATTAACGGCTGGAGCACGCTATTCAATTTATATTCTGATCCTGTTTTTTTAAGTGGCTCTATTATAAAGGTTGTTAATGGGTATCGCATAAATCCATCTCTCTCTCTCTCTCTCTCTCTCTCTCTCTCTCTCTCTCTCTCTCTCTCTCTCTCTCTCTCTCTCTCTCTCCACGTTTATAATTTAACCGAGTAACATGTGTAAAAGAACTGAGAAAAAATTATTCTTGAAATTCCAGAGCTTTCTTTACAAAACAAAGTACCATATTATAGTATATATATATATATATATATAGATATATATATATATATATATATATATATATATATATATATATATATACATATATATACATATATATATATATATATATGTATATATATATATATATATATATATATATATATATATATATATATATATATATATATATATATATATATATATTTATATATATATGTGTGTGTGTGTGTGTGTATATATATATATACGCAGTATATGTATATAAATATATATATAGGTATATATATACATATGTATATATATATATATATATATATATATATATATACATATATATATGTATATTACAGAGAGAGAGAGAGAGAGAGAGAGAGAGAGAGAGAGAGAGAGAGAGAGAGAGAGAGAGAGAGAGAGAGAGAGAGAGAGAGAGAGATAACATATAAAAATGAAACTATTATAAATTTAGAAATTATTTCTGATATGCCACATCCTTCTTTGCAAAAACAAAGTTCAATCTAATACTATAAAGGAGAGAGAGAGAGAGAGAGAGAGAGAGAGAGAGAGAGAGAGAGAGAGAGAGAGTAACATATATATAAATGGAATGATGAGAAATTATTTATGATTTCCAGATCCTTCCTTGCAAAAATAAAGTTCCCTATCATAATGGAGAGAGAGAGAGAGAGAGAGAGAGAGAGAGAGAGAGAGAGAGAGAGAGAGAGAGAGAGAGAGAGAGAGAGAGCGAACATGTGGGCTGTGAAATAAAATGCAAACAGAGGAAGAGATGGGCGGTATTTTGGAGTGAAATAGTGACAGAGCAAAGGCAGAGGGTCTTCAGCAAATAGACTTTAGTAATTGGCTTTTATTGATAGATCATAAATATATTCGTCGACTGTGCAGTGAAGGAAATTGCGGAAATCGGGCTCTCTTATCTTTGGGACCTTGATTGAAAGGTTTCAAAACCTTTTTTTTTTCTATTTATTTGTGTGTATAGTTGTGGCCATGTTTT
>NC_090740.1:59507982-59542982 GCF_036898095.1 Palaemon carinicauda
TATATATATATATATATATATATATATATATATATATATATATATATATATATATATATATATATATATATATATATATTCTTTTTGTATCGGGCACATTGCTCCCCCCAGGATAGATTGTGATAAGAAAATTCAAATTTCCGTTATTCCAAGGCTGTTTTATTGCCTACACCAAATGACGATATCAGCTTGCGACTAGTCCCTCACGAGGATGATTAGTATTGGTGGATTCCGTCAAATATGAGCAAGTTTGAAATCTGGTTCACAAACACATACACACACACACACACACACACATATATATATATATATATATATATATATATATATATATATATATATATATATATATATATATATATATATATATATATATATATATATATATATATATATATATATATATTCACTGTATATGTATGTATACATATATTCATGAATTATTTAAAATGTGTGTAGTAATTTTTTCCCACTCTAATTTTGTTTCACGAATTCTTTTAAAACAAAAGTGACTTTTCAAAAGAATGTTATTTTCATTTTGTTGGGAACATTTCACTGCTGGAATATAGACGGTTGCTCTTTATTATCAGTCTTAATTGTTTGAAAAAACAATTTTTCTTTGGTATCTCTTGTTTGGTCAGGGTGTACTAAGTTAGATAACAGTTGTTAATAGTTGTTAGGACTTTTCTCGCCGTTGTCATTTATTATTTTGTTAATATAGCCAGGTTTCTTAACTAGCCGTATTATGTTCATTTTAAGTTTCCGTATATAAACTATTTTTTTAGATATAATTATTAAAAGGAATCTAATGTTGTTTTCTTTTTCAAGTTTTTCTTATATGGCCAAATATTAATTTTCATTAACTCATCTTTGGTTCAAATATTGGTGATATCATTCTTACCTTTTTATATGCATGTAATTTTCTAAAATCGAAAAAAAATAACAATTATAATACAATTTGTAATGAATGTTAATTCCAAACCATGTCATATTAACTTGTTTCAAATAAGTGGATTTTCTTTGTAGTCTTTTTCATAAGCATAACAATCAGATACAAAATGGGAAGAGACCTTAGAACCACCTCATTTTACTCCAAGTAACCGAACTTCATAAAAGTATACAAAATAACTATACTGTAAAATTAGTATTTTTTCACGTCACGTGTCATTATTACCAAGAGTTTATTAACTTTTCCTTAGCTCTTTACCATAGGGCAACTTCGAAATGAAAAATTCGCTACGAGAAACCTTGAGATTTACAAATGTTGTTTAGTTGATAATTTGCTTTAGCAGATATCGAAAGATTAAAGATGATATTTCTATTATACTAAAAAGTCCGTTAATTTAATCTTGACATGAGAGATAACAGTCGAAAATTTCTGAAATAATGATTCTTTAAGGTGTCATAGGTCTTAATGGTTAGTTCAAATTATACACATGGAAATTTTTTTTTTCTAAAGACTTTATTTATCAATAGAACATAAAACTTTTAAAGGCTTCGATGAACTCGAGCTTTTCAAATTCACAAACTTTTTAACGAGCTGGGGTTTGGATATTCATTTATCATATCAGGAACCTTCCAAGGATCCTTTAAAGACTTCTTAATTTATATAATCCACACATTTAAAAATAGAACAAGCAAGGAGTATTATGAAGAATATGATTTAATTCCTTATTATGGGATATTACCATTCTCTAACCAAATGTATATAGTAAGGAAGGGAAGACCTCAGTTTCAGGACATTATTTCAAATGTTGCCGGATTTTTTTCCAACCAACCCATACTCGCAGTATATATATATATATATATATATATATATATATATATATATATATATATATATATATATATATATATATATATATATAAATGTGTGTGTGAGTGTGTGTGTATAGATATTTATATATCACTGACATATATAAATAAATATATTATTTTGTGAATAAGTGGAAGCTTACGAAAGACAAGCAAAACGACAACTCAATCCCATGTAGTATCAGCTGAGTTTGGAAACGTCATGTTTGTGCCTTGCAGCAATGCGACGGAAATTGTTTACCTCCGAAATACTAGATCTGCAACTGTACCATATTTTGTGTGTACTGCTTTCCTAGACAACGAAGTACACGCAGCAAGGAAACAAAATAATAATGATAATAATGATATGAGAATTCAAATAGTTTTTATATTAGATTGATAATGTATTTTTTTTTTATTAAATTTAAGAGACTGGCTGAAAAGATTAAGGATTTAAAGCTTTTTCTTCAGTAAAACTAAATAGTTTATCAATTTGTGTTTGATGTTTGGCATCCATCTTCAGTTTTATTAGTAATTATTTATTGCAATATTAACATTTGAATAGTGTAATTAAATTCGACATTCTCTGCAATATTTGTCCATCTTTTTATTCAGCGATTATTATAAGAAAATCGTTACTTCCTGATTGTATATATATATATATATATATATATATATATATATATATATATATATAGTACACATACATATATATATATATATATATATGTATATATATATATATATATATATATATATATATATATATATATAGAAAAGTGTGTGTGTGCATATGTATATATATATATATATATATATATATATATATATATATATATAGAAAAGTGTGTGTGTGCATATGTATATATATATATATATATATATATATATATAGAAAAGTGTGTGTGTGCATATGTATATATACATATATATATATATATATATATATATATATATATATATATATCTATATATATATATATACACACACATGTATATATATATATATGTATATATATATATATATATATATATATATATATAAATTATATATGTATATATATATATATATATATTTATATATATATATATAAATACAGTATATATACACACATACATATACTCACATACATATACTCACACACACACACACACACACACATATATATATGTATATATATATATATATATATATATATATATATATATATATATATATATATATATGTGTGTGTGTGTGTGTGTGTATATATATATATACATATACACACACACACTTTTCTATATATATATATATATATATATATATATATATATATAATAATAATAATAATAATAATAATAATAATAATAATAATAATAAGTTTTAGGAAATGACCAACATTCTCAGCTTTTTAAATCCATCTTACTTTTTGGTTGCACACGTTCTTTTAAAACTGATTATAGACATCAACTAATTGTAACTACTACTTTAGGGCTGATTTATTTGGGATCATTATACGCTACATCTGATTAGCAGTGTCATCAAAGGAAATTAGGGGGTATCGGTAACTAATCACACTATGTATTACATTATTGAATTATTTTCCATCTCCTGTTGGGAAGCGCATAATCACCGGGGAAAAATAGGCTTTATGGGTGATGGGCCATAAGTTGATTATTGGAAATCTTTTGGTAATTACCTGGCTCTAATCCAAAGAGATTGAGGAGGGCTGGGGACAGGCTAGTGTTCGGTTGGATTTTTCTGTAAGTCAATCTGGCGGTTAATATAAATTTCCTTTACTATGGGCAGAGGAGACATCTTGCAGAGAGGGTGCAAATGAAGTTGAATATGAAATCAAAGAGAATTATTAAGTAAGAATAACAATTGCTTTAAAAGCAATAAACGATGCAATAGTTGAAAATAATTGTCATTTTGAAAATATGAAACTACATGTGTAGAGTGAAGTAAGGTATACAAAAGGAAGATTAAAACGGCCCGAAAATATGAATATTAATAATAGGTAATTGCATACATGAATTGCACAGTTTAGAATATAAGCTTTCAATTTTAGATGTAAAACATGAACACGCAAATTAGGATGTAGATCATAAAACAACAATAAATGAATATTGGCAGTTCTAAGAAATGGATGGCAATGTTCTCAAGGATGCACTATTTATAGTTATACTTTGTTTCATAGGATGGTGGTGAAGTTAGCTAATTGTAGCTCTTTCGAAACATCCAAGCATTGATTGTTGACAGTGATAAAATTTCGTACTATCTATATTTCCATATTTCAAGTGATGGTTGTATCACTTTATAACGAAATAAGGCACTTCCACACGGAGGGCAAATGCCCGTATTTATTTCCATTTGAAACAGTGTTACCAGATCAAACACTCCAAGACAGTCAGTAAGCACAGGCAGGCAAACGTATGAAATGGTCCATACACCGGGCAGAGGGAAGAGTGCAGTCAGAGTTGCGTCTGCCTGCAGTTAGGTGCCTATCCAGTGCCTAACAGCGGGCATGTGCACTTCGATTGTTTATCCGTCGTTTCTTTGTCTCTGACATCATCTACACTCGTGATCGTCTCCCATACAACAAAATCGGAAACAGTGTCTGATCGCCATTTATTTGCCCCTCGTGTGGAAGGGCCTAACCTTCTTTTTTCGCTTTATTTGTTCTCAATTTTTTCCCCATTTATATTTATTTTATGACTCAGCTGGTCGGCTCAGTCAATGCTATTTACATCATACCGAATTATGAATGCCAAAGAGGAGGTTTAGGGCAACAACCGATGTAGAACAGTAAAATATCTGATGTTTAGTTAAATATAACCTTTAGTCCGTGAGCCAGACCAAATATTAGTACCAAATAGAGGGAATGAATTTCACTGATATTTATGTAGCTCGACCTTCAACCATATGGATTTATGTGATAGACAAGTCAGATGTAGGTTACAGCCAAATGGGATGTTATCTCCTATATGTGAAAACAATTTTTTTTTCTGGGGATTTTTAGTTTAAACAAATTCGGGTTATATCTCTGTAATTGAAATGTGTGTAACATGAAATTGACAGAAATGGAAGTATTTTCATTCCTTTTCGAGGTACATACATACAAATATTCCCAAAAACATCAATGAGAACAAGACTTTTTGTGTTTTTTTTTTTTTCGGTTTTTGCATAATGAAGTTTCCTATATTTTATATCAGATCAACCCCACTGCTTGAAATTTGTATTTTAGCGTAAACTACAAACAAATACAACAACAGAACTTTGGAATTTTATGTAATGGATAGTGGTTCAGTAATACAATCACTTCCAGTGAAAATCCCTACAACGGCCGTGACCGTCACCATCTCTCCATCCATCCTTGTTCACCTACATAGGCCTACTTAGTTACTATTATATGCATATATTGTTTCTGCTTTCAGTGAAGCGTGGACCAGTGATTGCATCAAGAGGTCTGAGGAAGTAAAAGTTATACGCCATAAAACCGAATAGGGCATCTGCATCATATGTGGGAAAAGACCATTACTGAATGAGTTAGGCAAGCTTCAAGACTGCCGCTCTTGGCAAACAGTATGTAATACAGTATACCTCAGAAATTTTCAGCCAATCATAGCATCATTGATAGAAAATGTAACTAAAATACCAAACATTAAGCATCATAGACAAGGTAGATCAAATTTCATACATAAGAAATCGTTAGTTGTACTCAGGAAGGAAATAGAACTTTAATCCAGCTAGAGTAACATTAAACCCAGGCATTTTAAAACACAAGAATCTTCTATAGGTGATTCTAGAATATATATATAAAAAAATGCGTTTTTTGCAAGCATCAGTCAAAATGCATAAGGGAACAAACAAGGAAGAATAATTAACTCAAGCAGGAAGAAACAGGGTAGACAAAACAATTCGTGATATTGCTAAAACTGTTCAGACAGCCATTCCCCTCTAACGTCAAGAGATATTGTTGCAGCTGAAGTCCATTATCATAAATCTTGCTATAGGGACTAGACAAGAAGAAAACCCAAGGAGGTCGATGTTACATGCATCATTGTGAATGATTTTAAAAAAATGAAGAAGACCCCTCTCAACAGATTATACTGTTATATTAGAACATGTATTTTCAATTTCAAAACTGATTTTTCTCTTTAAACTTACCAGTAAAGTTAAATACTTCATGAATGAATATGGGATAACTGATTTAACTGATGATGCAAAGAAACATGTACGCAGAAATCTTGAAGTCGAATTTGGTGATACCTTGCACATCTTTACAGCTCAAAAGCAAACTTACATGAGGCCTAAGACTATGTGGAAGGGAAGAATGAACTTGATGCACTTCTGGAAAGGTAGACTATGACACTTTGATCCTACAAGTAGTTAAGTTCATTGGGGAGCATACTAAGAGTAAATCATGAAACAATCATTACCTCCTCATTGTGAAGACCTGAACTCCACAAATGGCACAATGCCCGGCAGTTTGCTGGTGTAGACAAGGAACCAACAAAAAAAAAAACAAATTTTTTTTTTCTGGGGATTTTT
This sequence comes from Palaemon carinicauda, assembly GCF_036898095.1. NCBI lineage: Eukaryota > Metazoa > Arthropoda > Malacostraca > Decapoda > Palaemonidae > Palaemon > Palaemon carinicauda. Next base: position 59,514,314 of record NC_090740.1, read on the forward strand.
AGTTTAAACAAATTCGGGTTATATCTCTGTAATTGAAATGTGTGTAACATGAAATTGATAGAAATGGAAGTATTTTCATTCCTTTTCGAGGTACATACATACAAATATTCCCAAAAACATCAATGAGAACAAGACTTTTTGTGTTTTTTTTTTCGGTTTTTGCATAATGAAGTTTCCTATATTTTATATCAGATCAACCCCACTGCTTGAAATTTGTATTTTAGCGTAAACTACAAACAAATACAACAACAGAACTTTGGAATTTTATGTAATGGATAGTGGTTCAGTAATACAATCTCTTCCAGTGAAAATCCCTACAACGGCCGTGACCGTCACCATCTCTCCATCCATCCTTGTTCACCTACATAGGCCTACTTAGTTACTATTATATGCATATATTGTTTTTGCTTTCAGTGAAGCGTGGACCAGTGATTGCATCAAGAGGTCTGAGAAAGTAAAAGTTATACGCCATATTTATAGGTTGTCATGGTGTATAGCTCATGATATCATCACACCCATGAATGTTGCCAAGGTATTGACTCCAAAAATGCTTTGATTCCATGGGTCATAAAGACTTTGACAGATAATGTTGAACTTATCAGTATAACGAATAGGTTGAGACACACCTACTCATACTCTATCTTTGGAAGAAATTGATACAGCATTGTGCATTGAGAAATTAACAACGTGCCTCTTCCTTTAATTTCCAGCCATATGTTCCCACTGTGCTACATTTTGAAAAGATTGATAGATATTAGAGGTGCATAAACTTCACATAGAGTTAATGGAATAATTCTACCCCACAACAAAGCTTACAGTAACCCTTAAACCAAAACCAGTACAAAAGAAAACTGAAAAGAGAGGAACAATTCCATACTCTCATTAAAGCCTTCCTGTTTACATTTGCAAGAAAAGAACAGGACCAGCACCAGTTTCACTCGCAAATATACTTGAGCATGCATCAACTCATGCTTTAAATCAAAACTACGTAGGATTTTGGGTTGCATCATTGATATGATGGAACAAGAAATAGGTTCATGGATAGGTTTCAACATAACAACTATAATCACTCCAGCAACAGAAATGTCAACAGTTCAAGAAATTCTATATGAATCTATGTCCATTAAAGAATCATTACTTCTTGATTCTATTGTAGTTGTTCTTGATCATGAAGTGTTTACCAAAGCTACAGGAAATTAAGGGAAAATTATTCTAATAATGGGTAATATTCACATAATCTGCAATCTACTGACAACGATTGAAAAATATTTGGAGATGCATGAATATCCGACTTTGAAGTAAAGTCAGGCCCCATTGCAGCCTGGTCAAATTAAAAAGTCATTACAAGAGGGCTGTTCATTTATATAAACTGATAAATGAAGCACTAAATAGATTGGCATGCAAAGTGTTTGAACTGACTTTCTGTCAAGAGACCTGAAAATATCCTAAGCTTGAATGACGTTCACCTCTCCTTGCTAACCTCTGCAACAGCACTTTGTGCTTATCCTCAATTAGGTAGTAACTAAGAGATGGCGTAAATGCAGCTATCTTTATTTGGATGGAGCATGAGTATATATACAACCCATTCCAGTCAGGAACAGCACAAAAATTAAAAACAATGCTTATAAGAAAAGAAAGAAATAAACAGGTTATCGGTGTGAGATGATAGTGATAATGACAATATACAAAAACAGAAATACCGTTACAGTGTACGAGTGTGTGTGATAAACGTGCAGTACATACACCTCCCCTAAAAAAGACATACATGTGAAATAGGGCTCACTGCTCTTGAGAGGCGTACTGTAGACGGGTCATCTGGCGGGAGATATGCAGGTTTTATATGATCAATGGAGACCCAGTCTTCTTTGCCACGCATGTTGAGGAAGAATGATTTCGGTGAATGACGGATCAAGAGGAAAGAGCCTGTGCAAGGGGGTGTTAATGGTAGCACACAGGAAAACGTGCGTTGCTGAGTGCAGATCTGTCGGTATGTGATGTTTAGTTTGGGGCATGTAAGTCTAGCTGCTTGGAATCAATTTTCCCACAACGTGACTTAGATGCTGGAGATTGTTGGAGGAGGTTGCAGATTGAAAAAAAAAAGCAGGGAGGACCAATGGGTCATCATACACCATTTCAGCTGCTGAGATATCCAGGGTGTCTTTAAGAGTTGTCCTTAGTCCCAGGAGGACTCATGGAAGCTGGGTAAACCAGTTGGGCTATGTACAGCGGGTAATCAAAGCTGCTGAAAAGGGTACAGTGAAAACGTTCAACCATACCATTGGCAGCAGGTTGTATTTGGTCGTCTGATGAAGAGTGATACCCAGGAGATTTGCAAATGATGTCCATAATGAAGAGGTGAAAGTGGTACCCCTGTCAGAAGTAATTTGCTCAGGTATACCAAATCTTTCTATCTATCCTGAGAGTAAGGCAGATATATACGAGGTGAACGTTGCAGTTTAGATGGGAATGTCTTCAGGCCAATGAGTGGAGCGTTCGATGATATCCATGTGATGTGGCTAAGGGACCTACAACATCGGCGTGAATGTAGGTAAAGCACTGCTAAGGTTGAGGAAAGGTGCCGACTCCTTAATCCGTGTGTTGATTTACTTTTGAGGTTTGGCATGATGTACAGACACGAACCCCCAATCCATAGCATTCTTAACAATACTATGCCAAATGAACCTCGTCTTCAGTAGATGTGCAGTAGAACGGCGCGAGGGATGTAAAAGGCCATGAATGAAATCAAACACCTGTTGGCAGATGGGAGAAGGTATCTGAGGTCTAGGTCTACCAGTACTGACGTCATAGAGGAGGGTAGCATTGCAGTCATCGATAGGGACGTCCTCCCAATAGTGGGATGTCCAGGATATTCTACATGTTTGGTGTTCTGGATCTTTTTGTTGGGGGTCTGCCAAGGCATTGTAATGCAATCCCTGGAGAATGATGGCCAATGTATTTCTAGACAGGGCATCAGCAACGGGAAACATTTTCTCAGGGACGTGCTAAAGGGTGCAATTGTAATCAGCCATGGTGGAGAGAAGTTAGCGTTGACAGGCGGACCGGGCGTCAGACTGTTGAGTGAAGGCGTGCACCACAGAGGCATGTGGTATGTGTGCATGAAGAAGGGTGATCCTTCAAGGAAGTGGCAAAAGTGACGGAGAGCCAAGTGCACAGGACAGCCAAGGCTGCTTCTTGAAGGAGACCCCGCTTCAGATCTTTTGGCTTGCTATTGAGAGAGGCGTAGAGGAGGCAAGAGTGGCGGTGATGACCGGCAGGAAACGGTGATAGTAGTTGATCGTGCCCAAGAATTCTTGCAGTGCTTTGATGGTCGAGGGAGTGGGGAAGTTCTGATAAGCTGCTACCTTCTCAGGGAGGGGTTGGACTCCTTCAGGAGTGATGTGGTGCCCTTAGAACGATACTTAGTTGGTACCAAATGTAAACTTGTATTAACAGACTAAGAGGCCGTTCTGTTGCAGGCTGTCGAGTATGATGCGTAGATGACAGAGGTGTTCCTATTTGAAAGTAAGATATAACATGTATGATGTTCACATAACATACACAGAAAGAGAGGCGCCCTAAGATGCTGTACTTGAGACGTTGAAAAGTGGCCCCAGCATTACGAAGGCCAAAACAGGAGTAATTGAAGGTGATTGTACCGAAGGGGGTGGTGATTGCGGTCTTGTGGTTCATGGGCACCTGATAATACCCTTTCAGTAGGCCTTTTGGCATTGGTCCATTTCTTCCATTTTGGCAAATTTTTGTCTAGCGGCTACCAAACGATCCGGTGCCAGATATCTGAATCTCGCGAACACAGGGTGCTCTGTCGTCTTGATTTGTAAATGAATACCATAATTTTCGGGAACCTTGGGCATTAGAAGAAGTTCTGGACGGAAAATTCCTGGTATGACGTGAGATGGTGGGCATAGGCATCCGTTGGTAGGTTGATGTGGAGAGCGATGTCGGAGGGGGAGAGTTGGAGAGGTGTCGACGTACCAATCCGAGTTGACTCACCGATGCTGAGTGACATCAACCAGGAGTTGGAAATGTGAGAGGAAGTCTGGACTGTGGATTGGTGATTTGACACGGGGAACTTCCAATTATATATGGTGCTTCCAAACGATAATTTTAGGGTTTCATACCCATGGGTGGGCATTGCAGATTCATTGGCAGCTACCAGGCAGATGTCAGCAGACTTGGACAGACTATGTCGTGTCTTGGAGAGTGGCCTTGGCAGAAGAGAACGCCAAGCACCAGTGTCTACCAAAAATCGTATGCCCATACTTGAATCATGCAAAAAGAAAAAATTAATGATAGGGGAAGTCACTGCCATAAGTGCTGGCCTACTTATACTTTTTTTGGCTACTGACAGACAATTGCATTTTCTCCGCAGCAGCCCCAAATTTGGAGTGGTAGTAGCATAACTGCGACCGATGGGCGTCAGTAAGTGGCTGGTCGTTGGTTTGGGCAAAACGAAGGGGATGCTATGTTTGGGTGGTGGGCAGCTTTGTGGGCGCTCCTACACATCACGGGGTGGACGTCTGTGCCCTACCGCATTCAAGTTAGCTTTGGTCTATGTTAAATAGCTATCCACTTTGTCAGGAGTGGAGGTCTTGATGAAGGTCTTGAGGGTGGTAAAGTGGCCTCCATAAGGGCGTCGACCTTGGTCATCAGGTCCTTCATGGGCAAAATATCGACATCAGGGATTGCAGCTTGTACAAGTTCAGTTAGGCGCCTACCCGAAGGGCACGGAATAGATTCACTTCACAAGGAGAGCCATCTATGCAGGTTGCAGGGAACAATACTGGTCATTTCCTAGATGGCGATTGATCACTTTTGGTCCCCCAACGGTTGTTGAGAGAGCTGAAAAGTTCTGCTATGCGGGTGGCTGGTGATGGTGATTACTGCTCCAGGAGGTATGATTTGAGGTCTTCGAATGTTAGTGTGGTGTTCCCCTTGCTCGCACAACCAATCAGAGACTTCCAGGAAAGTGTTCCCGGGGATCGACGCGAGAACGTAATCTGATTTGATTCTTGACCGAGTCACTCCCTTGATACAAAACTGAACATCTGCATGCTGGAACCAGACGAACGCTTCTCCTCTTGTAAAGGGTGGTAGTTTTATTGAGGTGGCGTGTGCTAAAGAGGCAAGTTCGGTGGGCGGCATCCTTAATCAGTAGGGCACAGCAGTGAGGGGGGGAGGGTGGGAGTGAGTGGACACTTCGCTGGTCACCAATGTGCGTATCGTCAGGTAGGTGGTAATTTAGAGATGGCATAATTGTAACTAAATTTTTATAGACATAGCTTGAGTATATATACAACCTTTCCAGTCAAGAATGGCAAAAAAATTCAAACACAATGATACAAGAAAATGTAGGCATAAATAGGTTATCAGTACAAGTGGAGAGCGATAACGACAATATACAAAAAACAGAAATGCCGTTACAGTGTACAATCGTGTGTGATACATGTGCTGTATAACTTGCTCGGTAACATATGAAGCTATTCTAAAAGATAGAACATGCTAGAAAGTATTAGAATTATTCAGAGTACAAAAGACATTTGAAGGAAAGTAACAGACCCCTCTCCATATTTTGGATGCAGTATCTTGAGATGATAAAGATCTTGTTTGGTCTGTATACTTTTTCCAGATGATACATATAGATGTGTGTCCAGAATTGCATGGTCACTTTTAAAGAGGAGGAGTTTCAGTTCAACATAAACAAGGTAATCCATTTAGATGGATTGCTGTATACCAAACAACATAGGAAACATCCAATAAAGATTCGCAGACTGCAGATGGAATATAAGGCTTCAGCCTGAAACCAGGAACAGTGGCACGCTATTAACTAACTGCACTGAGACAGATACGTTAACTGATCACTTCCCACTGTACTGGAATCACCCATCCAGATCTTACAGAGTCCTGTATCAAGAGAGATGAGTCTGATATTTTCTCTTCTTTTGATTTACTTGAAAATAGCTGGACAAACCCTTCCATGCAAGCTCAACAGACCTTGTTAACCTCTCCTTTGGTGTTATAACCACTCTTGATATTTTCGCCAACTTACTCTTTTCTCAGCAGAGAGGGAAAGTGTCTAAGCAGAAACGTAAAGAAACCTATGAAATCTTCCAAAACCAAGGACTACAAGCAGGTAAAAGTTTCCATGATGGCATTAAGAAGCTTAAACGAAAAACTTTTGAATCAGTGTAGGTCAAACAGTTCAGGAAGGAAAGCAAGCCAAGTATACCAGTAGGTGCACCATATTTTGAAGATGTGTTTCAGGCATAAGCGTAAATCCAGATATTGTTTAAAATCACTCAGGCCGTTAATTCATGATACAAATGATATGGAATTGAAACTAAGCATTGTATACATGTCTCAAGGGATCTAAATAGTGTAGATTGAAGGCGCAGAGGAGAATTTTCCTTATTTTAGCTATACAGTTCATTCATGAACTTAACAAAGTTTATCTTATTAATACAATTTTACAACTTTCGTTATTTGTACATAGGATTTATCGTATTTTGTTATACCGTTACCGATTTCATTTAATGTGTAGCAATTAGTCAGTGCCTAATGACATAATGAACCTCAGAATGTTTTGCTACTTGTCACATTAAAACATTTTGTTTATAATTATACAAGTTATACAAACAATTCTTGTATGAAAAGAACTGTACCGACTTACTGCGTTCCACTTTCAGGTTTGCCATATTTCATGCTATTATATTTTTTCTATAATGAGTAGGTATTCTTAAAAGAAATATCTAGAAAATATAAGTTCCAATATTACATATAAGTTTAATAAATAAAATCCTATCTTCTCAGTGGTGTTTCAATATATGTACCTCGTACAGGAAATAAAGATACTTCAACGTGTGTTAAATTTCACGATACTGACATTTTGATTGATATAATATATTAGTAGAATCAACTGTTATAAAGATATACGTTGATTTTGTTTATACTAAATATCCCTCGAAAAGTAAAGATGCTTTCACATTCAGTGGATAAAAACCCTTTTATCTATGAATATGCCTCGCCCATCACACAAATACACATGGTTAATGGTTTGAACTACTGTACCTGAAAATCATTATGGCATTTAGTACCTCCATTTGTAACAAAAACATGAAATTATGGTGTCTACCTTTCGGACTACTACTGTATTTATCAGTAGACAGTGAGAAGTTCCAAGTCTCGATGACTGCTTATTAAAAATGATAAATATTGTCAGGAGTGAGGAAAAGTTATACCAGCAGGTGTAACTCGGGGCAGATATTGTTTAAGAGATCAGCATTGTCCCTTGTTGATGTTGCTCACTATCACGCAGTTCACTGTAATGGGGCCATATTTAACAGCATATTTAAGATGGCTACATGATAGCTCTGTCTTTTCAATTGTAGATATTACTAAGAAATTTGACAAGAATAGAAAAACTATGTTTCACATTAATCCCTGAAATTTTCGTTTGGATATGTGAATTATTCTAGGAACAATTTACTTCGCCAAAAATAACCCTTCAACCCATACCGAAATAAACATTTGCTGTGGCGTTTCTATGGCTGATATAAACATGAACATTGGTATGGACAAAATAAATATCCATATGTGACGGGCTGAGAGAGGCTGTGACTAAGAAGGCAGGTTGAAAGCAACTGAGTAACTTTATTACAGAACATCTCTTTATATATACATAAAGTCCAGGCAGAAAGGACATAAAAACATAACAGGCAATTTCATGTACAACCGACTACCGATTCTGTTAACAGTTAACTATGAGAAAAACAGACATGTTTATTGAGGTCCCTATCAGTGCGAGGGGAGAGTGAAGATACAAAGCATAATATATACAAAAAAAGAAATGTTGTTACTATGTACGATCGTGTGACACACGGTTGGTACATGGCTCCTCCCTTAAAAATGATATACTGTACATGTTAAATACGGTGCCCTGATCTAAAGAGCCGAACTGTAGACAGGTCATCTAGCAGGAGATAAGCAGGTTTTAGATGATCAATGGAGACCCAGTCTTCCTTGCCACGAATGTTTAGTAGGAATGCTTTCGGACTGCGTCGGATCACAAGGAAAGGGCCCGTTTAAGGGGGCGTTAGCGGTGGCTTGCTAGTGTCGTTGTGTAGGAAGACCTGCGTTGCAGAGTGGAAATGTATTGGTATGTGATGCTTCGCTGGGGCTTGTAAGTCTGGCGGCATGGTGTAAATTTTCCCTCAACGTGACGTATGCGCAGGAGATCGTCGTCGGAGGTTGCAGAAGGAAAAACTTCGGCAGGGACGACCAACGGGTCCCCATACACCATTTCAGCTGCCGAGACGTCGAGGGCGTCTTTAGGAGTAGTCCTTAGTCCCAGGAGGACCCAGGGAAGCTGAGTAAACCAGTTGGAATCCTTGCAGCGGGACATCAAAGCTGCTTTGAGGGTGCGATGAAAACGTTCAACCATTCCATTGGCAGCGGGGTTGTAGGCAGTTGTCTGATGTAGGGTGATGCCCAGGAGATTCGCTAATGATGTGCACAATCGAGAGGTGAAAGTGGTACCCCTGTCAGAAGTAATATGCTCAGGGATACCAAATCTTGCAATCCATCCTGAGAGTAAGGCAGATGTACATGAGGCGGACGTTGCAGTTTCCAATGAGTGGAGCAGTCGATGACAGTGAACAGATAACGATGTCTTTGTGATGTGGGTAGGGGACCTACAACGTCGACTTGAATGTGGGCAAAATGACGCTGAGGTTGAGGAAAGGTGCCGACTCCTGAATCCGTGTGTTGATGTACTTTGGAAGTTTGGCAAGAAGTACAGGCGCAGACCCAATCCTTAGCATCCTTAGAAATGCTGTGCCAAATGAATTTCGTCTTCAGCAGCTGTGCAGTAGAAGGGCTCGATGGGTGTGAGAGGCCGTGAATGAAATCAAACACCTGTTGGCGCATGAGAGCAGGAATCCAAGGTCGCTGTCTACCAGTACTGACGTCAAAGAGGAGGGTGGCGTTGGAGTCGTTGAGGGGGATGTCTTCCCAACGGAGGGACGTGCAGGAAGTCCTACATGCTTGATACTCTGGATCCTGTCATTGGGCCTCAGCCAAGGCATTGTAATCCAATCCTAGTTGAACGGCAGCCAACGTGTTTCTTGACAGGGTATCGGCTATAGGATTCTTTTTCCCAGGGACGTGTTGAAGGGTACAATTGTATTCAGCCACGGCGGAGAGATGTCGGCGTTGACGAGCGGACTAGGCGTCAGACTGTCGAGTGAAGGCGTGCACCAGAGCATGTGGTCTGTGCGAATGACGAAGGGCGTACCTTCTAAGAAATGGCGAAAGTGACGGACAGCCAAGTGCACTGCCAGCAATTCGCGATCAAAGGTAGAATAACCCGATTCAGCCTTGGACAGTTTTCTGCTGAAGAAGGGCAATGGGCGGGGCAAAACGTTGACCACCTGTTCGAGTACTGCAGCAATAGCGACGTAGCTTGCATCGATGGAGAGAAGGAGAGGGGCATGTGGGATGGGAAAAGTGAGAGCAGCAGCAGTTGATAGGGCCTTCTTTGCATTGCAGAAGGCCGCTTCTTGAAGGGGACTCCACTTCAGGTCTTTTGGTTTGCCCTTGAGGGAGGTATAGAGGGGAGCAAGAGTGGTGGCATTGGCTGGCAGAAAGCGGTGGTAATAGTTGATCATGCCCAAGAATTCCTGCAGAACTTTGACAGTCGAGGGTGTGGGGAAGTTCTGAACGGCTGCTACCTTCTCAGGGAGGGGATGGACTCCTTCAGCAGTGATCCGGTGCCGTAAGAATGACACTTCATTGGGGACACTTGTCGCACCGTACTACAAGGCCGTTTTGTTGCAGGCGGTCGAGCACAATACACAGGTGACGAAGGTGTTCCTCTTTTGAGGAAGAGAACACAAGTATGTCGTCCACATAACATACACAGAAGGGGAGGTCTCCTAAAATGCCATCCATGTGAAGTTGAAAAGTGGCCCCAGCATTACGAAGGCCAATACAGTAATTGAAGTTGTATGAACCAAACGGAGTGGTGATGGCGGTCTTGGGGATGTCTTCTGGATTCATAGGCACCTGATAATACCCCTTCAGGAGGTCGAGCGTGGAGAAAACCATTTCTTTGTGCAGGTAGGAGATCACATCACCGATGTTTGGGAGGGGGTAGTGATCCTGTTCTGTTTGCATGTTCAGGCGCCTGTAATCCCCGCACGGAGGGAGGGAGCTGTCTTTCTTCAGACCATGGGCTGGAGGCCTTTTCGCAAAGGCCCATTTCTTCCATTTCTGCGAACGTCTCCTTGGCGACTGCCAAACGATACAGTACCAGACGTTTGAATTTTGCGAAGACTGGGTGTCCCGTCGTCTTGATATGGTGATAAATACCATGCTTGGCAGGAGGCATTGGCGTTTGGTGAAGTTCTTGACAGAAAACTTCCAGATACGACGTGAGGAGGTGGGCGTAGCCATCTGTGGGTGCGCTGATGTGGAGAGCGAGGTTTGAGGGGGTTGGTCTAAGAGGTGTCGACAAGTACGAGTGTGCGTTGACCAATCGTCGGTGAGAAACATTGACCAGAAGGTGGAAATGAGAGAGGAAATCCGCACCGAGAATTGGCAATGTGACGTCAGCAACGAGAAACTTACAGTTGAATTCACCCTTTCCAAACGATAATGTGAGGTTCTCGTAATCCTAGGTGGGTATCACAGATCTGTTGGCAGCTACCAGGCGAACGTCGGCAGATGTAGACAGACTATGGCGTGTCCTGAAAAGTTCCCTTGGCAAAAGAGAACGACAAGCACCTGTGTCTACCAAAGATCGCACCCCCGTTCCTGCTTCATGTAAAAAGAAAAGATTAGAAACACAGGAGGCCATCGCTCACGTTTTTTGGCCACTAACAATCCTTGGCACATTTCTTTGCGGCTGCCCCAAATCTGTAGTGGTAGTAGCAAAACTGTGGCCGATGGGCGGCAGTAAGTGGCTGTAGAAGTCGTTTGGTTGGGGCGTGAGCGAGTGGTGGGTGATGGGTGGCCTTGTCGACGATCCAGCACGTCACAGGGTACACGTGTATGTCCTATGGCATTCACGTCAGCTTTGGTTGTCATTGAATATGCATCTTCTTTGTCAGGAGTGGAGGCATTAATGGAGGTTTTGAAGGTCATGAAGGGGCTGTCCATAAGGTCGTCGGCTTTGGTCATCAACTCCTTTATGAGTAAACTATCAACATCGGGTATGGCAGCGCGTACAGGTTCGGGTAAACGGCTTACCCAAGGGCACGATGTAGGTTCACACTCATGAGGAGAGCTGTCTGCGGCAGGTTACAGGTGAGCGATACTGGTCATTTCCCTGAGGGCGAGCGAAGCCCTTTGGTCCCCCAACGGTTGTTGAGAGAGCTGAAAAAGCTTTGCTATACGGGCGGCTGGCAACTGCGAGTACTGCTACAGAAGGTATGTTTTGAGGGTGTCATATGCTATTGGGGTATCTCTTTGTTCACAAAGCCAGTCGTATATTTTCGGGAAGGTGTCCTCTGGTATCGCCTCGAGAACATAATCTGCTTTGGTGGTTGAGCAAGTCACTCCCTTGATGCGGAAGTGGACTTCTGCGCGCTTAAACCAAGCAAACGCCTCTCCCCTGGCGAACGACGAAAGTTTCAATGGTGCGGCGCCAACTTCCGTAGAGTCTGTGATAGTACCAATGACTGGCGGGGGGTGGAGGATGGGGGCCGGTTGGAAGGCGGGAAGAGCGAGTCGACTTTTGGGGTCACCAATGTGATGGGCCAAGAGAGGTTGTGACTAAGAAAGCCGGATGAAAGCAACTGAGTAACTTTATTACAGAACATCCATTTATATATACATAAACTCCAGGCAAAAAGGACATAAAAACATAACAAGCAATTTCATGTTCAACCGACAAACGGTTCTGTTGACAGTTAACGGTGAGAAAAACAGACATGTTTATTGAGGTCCCTCTCAGTGCGAGGGGAGAGCGAAGATACAAAGCATAATGTATACAAAAAAAGAAATGTTACTATGTACGATCGTGTGACACACGGTTGGTACACATTCCATAAATCTCTAAAAATTTCATTTAGATGTCTGAAGTATTCTACAGTTAATTTACGGCGCCGTCAAAAATAGGCCTCCCGCGAATATCGAAAAATGGCTGCTGTGACTTTTATATAGCAAGTATCAACCCGAACAAAAGTGACATCCAGGGCATGCTTATAAAACGGATTTTGAACAAAGCAAAAAACCTATTTTTGGATGATGGAAGGTTCCTTTAGGCAGCTTTCCAAGGGATATTTGGCTACAGTGATATTCCCAGAGAATTAACCACAGGTTTCCAGAATTTTAACTCCAGGCACGAGTATCCTTAATATAACTTTTAAGGATATCGCATAATATCAGGGGACGTATTTCTTGATACGACACATGGCAATCTTCACCCCGAATAGATTTTCCGCTCTGAGGGGGAAGAGTGGTGAAATTGAAGGGGAGCCATTGTCAAGGTTACCCGGTGGATCCGGTGGGGTATTTCGTTACATAGTTGTATACTCCTTTTCAAAAGAAGGGAGGGTCCATCAGGACGACATGGCGATATCACCCAAAAATAGATTTTTCGCTATGCTCAAAATCCGTTTTTTGTGCTCAGCCATGATTCCTGATGGAAGCTTACTAGACAATTACTTGAAAATACTATATCTGTGGATTTGTATAAGTGCTTTTACTTTGAATAGATTCCTTATATGGTCTCCTAATCTTTATATATGACATTTCCGTTATTTGTCATATCCACTAAGCTTGGAATTAGCTTAGGGCTTCCTGCCCCTGCAGGGAAAGTGTCGACTTCGACTATAAGGATTCAAAGTTTGTATCTCCATAGGGGTGGACGGTAAATCTTAGAGATAACCTTTTTTATCTCCTTGGAAATCTGTACTCTGATTTCAAGTTGGGCCCTTTTAGGGTTTAATTAAAACTCTAGTATATTTTATTCGTCTGTAACTGAGATAGAAGCATTTAGACGCAAATACGTTTAGTAATTTTACCTTGTAACTAGATTATCAATTGTAGTTACAGTCAGGTATGAATCTGATCCGGCATTGAAAACACATCAGGGTCCATATTTTCTCCTGTTGGAAAATCATCTGACTGATTTGCACAGATTTTGGAAATGCATGAACACCGTGATGCAATGTTCACTCGGCACTGGTGTTATTGGTCAGATATGCACCTGTATGGAACAGTGTGTTAATCGTCGTTGTGATTTGCACTTGAGGGTAAATGTACCCATGCACCTGATGCACTGGAAAGTCCCAAAGCAGTTCACTGTTTGTCGCAGGCTTAGACGACCGGTTTTTAAAACCACCCGCCGTCACCACAACATGTCTTATTTTATGTACCTGCTTCGTATAGTGTTGGAAGAAGTTCCGCGAAGAAGTAATTTTCTTAGGATCCTGAACTGCGAGTGAGCTGTCAGGATCCGCTCTGCGAATAAGTAGGTGAGCATTGCTCTCAGTCATTTTAGGGATAGATTTTGATCCTGAGGTTTTGCCTTGGAAGAGCTGTCCTTCCTTGAAGTCTGAAGTTCTACGAAGATAGACCTTAAGATACCCTAATGGGCATAGGGAGACATCTTCATTCAGTGGGCAGATTCTCCAATGACTCCACCTTTTGGTGGGCAGCTCGTTTTTGGCGAGAAAGTAGGATCGGGGAAAGGATTCAGTTCTCCCTCTTCTGTGAACTGAATATGGCCTACATCCCTTATAGGGCCAAAATTTCACTAACTCTAGCCCCTGAGGCTATTGCGAATAGAAAATTGACTTTTTGTGTCAGCTCTTTTAGAGTACCTTAAAAAAGGTTCGTTTATGAGGTTCATCTCAAAGGCGTATAGAAGAGGTCTAGTCAGGGCCGACTTACACGTGGTTATCATAGTGAAGTAAGGCCTCGTTCAAGTAGGTAAAAGAAGAAAGAGAGACAGAAACCTGTTGAAATTTCTGTTGGTCCCCTTGTTTTCCCAAGGGTTACCCCTTTCTTCCAAGACAATCCACATTGTCTCCTGGTTGGACTTGACTTGTACTCTACAATGAAGTTGGCAACATTCTTCGAGATCCCAAACTTTTGTTCACTGCTAGGGTGAAAAAATCATGAGATACAGGTTGTCAGTTCTCGAGGACGAAATGTAACAGCCGTCTTCTGCACCAGTTTTGGATAAAACTGGGTACGGCAGAGGAAACAGCTACAGTTTCAATTCTAGGACTAGAGGAAACCAATTCTTTTTGGCCCATTTGGGGACCACTACAGGAGCTGTTCCTTTGCAGGCTCCTAGCTTGTCGAGAACTTTTAGCAGGAGATTGGTTGGTAGAAACAGATAATTTCGATTCCATCCATTCCAGTCGAGAAACATGACGTCTATCACTTCTGCTTAAGGTTCTCGTAAGGGGCTACATAACGAGGTAGATTTTTGTTGTCGCTCGTTGCGAAGAGGTCGATCTGCAGTTCCGGGACTGTTATCGAAAATAAAGGAGAATGTGTCTGCATCTAGGGACCATTCTGTCTCTATCGGGTTTCACCTGGATAGAGCATCCGCCATCACATCGCGGAACCTTTGAAGGTGAACTGCTTGATAAATACCGTCTTCTTCCTTGCCAGGCGGAAGATGGCTAACATCACGTGGTTGATGTGAAGTGAACTCGAGCCTTGTCGATTAGACTTATTATTATCACCTCGTTGTTGAGAGGCAATCTGATGTGGACTGTTCTGCGAGGGGATAGTCTCCTCAACGTCAGGAGGACTGTCATAGCCTCCGAGATGTTGATGTGGAAGTTTTTTAACTGGAATTATCAATTTCTTGCCCTTTCCTTTCATGCAGATGGCTTCCCCATTCGTTCAGGGAGGCTTCCATGTGTATTGCCACTGATGTTTGTGGTGGTTGCAAGAGAATTGTCTGTGCTAGGCTCCTATTCGTTGACCACGGCCTTAATGACGTGCGCAGTCAGGTCGGTGTCAACCTTGTTGATCTCTTCCAGCGTTGATGCGTATCTTCTCCAGACTCCTGGCGCATCCTTTGGCTGTGCTTCTAGCTCCGGGTCTGTCACTACTGTGAACCGGAGAGAGCCCAGTACTCTTTCCTGTTGACATTTTGAAATCCTCTTGTGTTGGATTAGTCTCTTGACAGACACCGCTATTTCTCTCCTCTTCTTTAATACGCTGGAGAGGTGGTGTGACTGCAAGTTCCTATGGATTCCTAACCATTGAAACTTGTGAGCAGGAGAAAGGTGAGACTTCTAGCAATTGATCTTGAGGCCTAGGTGTTCCAGGAACTGGATCACCTTTCCGGCCGCTTGCAGACAAGTAGACTTGGATGCTGCCCGCACCCGCCAATCGACCAGTCATGCTACTACCTGCACTCCTTCGGAGCGTAGGTGCTGGACGATCGTATTCATTAGCTTTGTGAATACCTTTGGGGCTATGTTTAGTCCAAAGGGCATTGCTGTGAAGACAAACACCCCTTTTTGGTAGAAGGGTCCTTATGTGTTGCACATACGCATCTGGAAGTTGTTGTTCTTGATGAACTTGATGAGTGGAGACAAGTCTAGAATGACTCTCGGGTTTATGGACTTCACTTTCCTCATTACCTTCTTGTTCAAAAGTTCTGAGGTATATTCTTCCAATAAGGGGGAATTGTTGGAAGAATTTTGGAAAGGTGGATTTTTTTTCCATTTCCAAGCGAGTCCATTCGTAATTTGGCTGTGCACCCAGGGAACGAAGGTACAATGATCCCGAAAGTGGGAAAGTCTACCTCATACCTGGAACCTCTCATGGTTTAGAGGTTCCTGAGGACATGTTTCTGTGACCACGTCCTCCTCCACCCTTGGGGGATTTCCAGAGGATCCTCTTTTTGGGCCCTTACCTTTGTAGGGCCGAAAGATGGCCGAGTGCCTTTCAAAGCCTGGATTAAATACAGGTGACTGGCTACCAACTGATGAGAGACCATCTGGAAGGTGGTTTACGGCTGGACTGCCATTTGAGGCACCGTGGTCACGGTCACGACCGGAAATTATGCAGTTCTAATGATGATTTCCTTTTTGAGGACATGCCCCACATGTGGAGCAGGTTCGTACTCTCCGTGGGGGCTTTGGTAATGACTTCTTGGACCACTTCCTGTGGGAAAAGGTCTACGCCCCAGATACATGATGGAATCAGTTTCTGGTTCGTGTTTCACCATTGTTGCGGCAAACACATGCTCTCTACCGGTCCTTTTTTGACCTGAGAAGAGCCTACAAATCCATCACAAGGGTGGGGCGTTATTAAAGTCCTGCACACATTTCTAAGTAGTTCTGATGAGACAGGGGGCCGGCAAGACTATCTTTTGTCTCCTGTTCCCTTCTCAAAGGAATGTTTGGCAACTTTGGAAGGTTCTCATTTAAACTGCTGGCCTGCTATCTCCAGATCCAACCTCGGGACGGAGAAGGTTAGATGTACCTCTTTCCACTTCTCCTCGCAGGTGGGCGTAGCTAGATTGGGCAAGGTTTTTCCTCGTCGACTTCCCATTCAACATGGGCATCTGTTCCGTCTACCTCCAGGGTTTGATTCGGAGCAGTGAGGGAGGTCAAATATTTTAAGGGGCTTTGCGGAGCCCCTGGAAGCACCAGGGCGTTTCTTTCCCTGTACCTCTCTCTTCATCTCTTTGAGATCTTGCTTATTCTCGTCTCGTTCCTTCCGGAACAATGTCAATGTCTGCTGGATTAACTCTAGGAGCGTTTCGCTCTTGCCAACGTGTCTAGCCAGTTGGGGAGTTCGGGCTGAAGAGGTTGACGGCATAAGTTGATATCCCGGCGCAGTGAGCTGAGGGACCTCAGTCACCGTCAAAACAGATCCTCCTTCCTCAGTGGGTGGTTGAACCACTCCCTATTTAGGGCCCTCTAGCAGTAGGTCCTGTCCGGTGTCAGTGGACACCTTTGACATCCAATCTTGGTGGATGTCCAAGCTTTGCAGTGCCTGTTGATATCCGTGTCCACTGTCCGTTGGCTAGAGGGATGCTGGACCTGTGCTTGAGTCACAAACGTATTCGATTGAGCCTGAGGGAACAGTAAGCACTACAAAGATTTGTTAGGTAGGTAAGTTCCCGAAGAGTTCTTTTGGAAGCCTCATACTCACCTTTGGTGGGTTTTCCTTGCTGTATCCCTTGACTACGTAGTGTCAGGGATATCTTTACAAAATCGTCAGCAAGGTCAGGCGATTGGAGTGACCTTTCGGATCCCAGAACCTCAGGGATCCAGATACGATGCAGCAGGTGCATAAAACCTGTACATCGTATGCCCACAAAAGTCCTTACTCTTGTGGTTGCAGAATACAATTGTACACTTCACCATTGGCTCCTCCTGTAAGGTAAGAAAAGGGTGAATTAGTACTAGGTTGTTTATATTATTGATATAATATATGCTTAAAATACAGGTCCCAGTACCTCGGGGATCCGGATACGATGCAGCAGGGGTCTTGAGACCTGCACATCTTGTGGCCACAAAAGTCCCTACTTTTGTGGTTGCAGAACAGGACTGCACACTTCACCTTAGCTTCCTCCTGTAAGGAGAGAAAGAATGAAATGAGTATAGGGTAATTTATCTCACTAATAAATTTACACATGCATAAATAGAAAAGAAGTAGAAAAGACACATATCTGTGTTTCCCCTCCAGGCAATTGCTGTGACCTCCTGCAATGTTAATATTTATAGTTTCCTTGTCAGGGAAAATACAGAGTGGAATAACTCTCGTACACAGATTCGGAGTCAGTGGATACTAACACTAACTCCACCACTGTAAAATATCAATATTGACAGGTAATTATTGGTGTTCCGATGATCTAGGATTCATCAGAATGTTGAAGGAATACTTCATCTCAACATTTTTTTAAAACGGTCTCAGCAATGGACTGTGAAAGGATACACAGAGTATGTTGGAAATTTCATACTACTGTATCATTATATACTGTAGTTTTCTAATTGCTGTATTGTTATACTGCAGGAATACTGACTACTGTATTGTATTATACTGTAGTTTTGCTGGTATGCTACCGGGTTAGGCTAGTACCTGGCGGCACTAGCTGATAGAGAGAGAGAAAGAATGGAAAGAAGGACTACCATATTATTATAGTTTACTATAATAATTAGGGGTGTAGGGACTACTGTCTCTACTGCCTACTTTCCAGAATGAGGATTCCAATGGAAGGGGAGGAATACATTGATTCTAGCTTCCATCCAGCCACAATTTCTGTTGCCGGCTGTACTGCTGGTTACAGGGTTTGTGGATGGCAGTCCAAGAGAGGACTGAAGAATACTCAAAGTTGTAATGGGTTTCCCACCGGCAGCCGTCAGGGCCGGCTCAACCTTTCCCGGAGTATTACTTCCATTAGGGAGATGGTCGAAGCGGCAACCTAGCCTTTGTAGGAGCCCGGCCGGTAACCTAGTCAGCCCGGCAAGCGGGGGGATTGTAGAATACCGGCCCCAGGAATCGTGACAGTACTAAAGGACGTAAGGGGAAGGGAAAGGGTCTTATATTTTACTGAGAAAGTTGGCGGCAGGTATGCCTCCTACTTCGGCTGCAAGTCAAGGAAATGTAGTTTCCTATATCAGCGCCGTCTTGGCCAGCAGAGGAATAACGATTCCTTAGTCTGAGACATTGCCGGATAGAAGACATGTCTTCTAGTCCACAAGGGAGAAAGGTGGCGGCAATTATACTACGCACTTTCGGTTGTGGACCAGGGAAGCCGAACTTCCCATGCCGGCAACGATGTAACCGGCAGGGGAATGACTATTCCCCTATTGGTAGCGTTGCCGGCAACAACACAGAATACCCTGAGTTACTGTCGTATTTCAAAGCCGTGGTACTCGCCGGCAAAGAAGATCGACAGAAAGCACTATCCAAGTCAAGCCGGAGTACACTACTCGATGGCGATAACAGAAGATAGGGTTGCCAGCTGGGCTGGCGGCACTCAGGGGGAAGGAAGGGATTATCCTCATTTCTCTAAAAGAGGAGCGTATCAAATTATACTAGTGATTCTAGGAGATATCAATATCTCCGACCGAATTGATAAAAACGATACAGGAGGTTAAATGGGGAATAACGTTACTAAAGTACACTAAAACGAGTTAGGTTAGCCTAACCCGAGTCGGGCTCTCGGCTACGCTAGTTCCACCGAGGCCCTATTGTATACGATAGAAACGTTTATTAGGAAGAGGAAATATTACATGTGTAAAGCTTATCTTCACTAGTATAATTTTACCTAACTAGCTAGAGCTTCTTAATAGCTAATCACCAGGAACGTCGTACTACTAACTAAATAAAGCATTTATGGCGTACGACACCGGTCTTAAAGTGGCCGCCTCCGGGGATAGCAGTGCTCCGCTTAACACACCTAAATTATGTTAATTTAACTGTGAGAAGGGAGCCAAAAATTCTACACAGGAACTTTCCAAAGGATGAAGATGCTGGAGATTGCATGGTAATATTCCTTGAAAACAGTAACAACACCGAGAGCAAGTGGGAGAAACACCGTGCTTAAATGGCTACTCTTAAAGGAATAGTTACACCATAGTAGTACTGGGAGGGATCCAACGGGTAACCTTGATAACGGCTCCCCTTCAATTTCGCCACTCTTCCCCCTCAGAGCGGAAAATCTATTCGGGGTGAAGATTGCCATGTGTCGTATCAAGAAATACGTCCCCTGATATTATGCGATATCCTTAAAAGTTATATTAAGGATACTCGTGCCAGGAGTTAGAATTCTGGAAACCTGTAGTTAATTCTCTGGGAGTATCACTGTAGCCAATAATACCTTAGAAAACTGCCTAAAGGAACCTTCCATCAGGATGACATGGCTGAGCCCTAAAAAGGTATGAACATGAAAATTGGCAGAAACAAAGCTTATATATATATATATATATATATATATATATATATATATATATATATATATATATATATATATATATATATATATAAGCCCTTGAAAGTTTATTTGAAATACAATTATTGGTATAAGAGTTCTTGACTCCTCCGCCAAAAATATCAGCTGCTCCCCACACCCCCTTACCCCCACTCCGAAATCTATTGCGATCGAAAAATGGCTACTGTGATTTTTCTATGACAAGTATCAATACAAAAATTGTTATGAATATAGTTAACATAACACCCATAAATCCTCTGAAAATCATTTGGATATCAGTAAAACTCTAAGAGTAGTTTGCTCCTCCTCGCTGATTTTTTAAGCTAAAAATCGTCTCTTACGAACAAAAGTGACAGCCAAGGCATGCCTGAAGCAGGTGTGAACATGAAAATTGGCGGAAATAAAGCTTATATATTTTTAAATAATCACTTAAAATTTCATTTGAATATATTTATTGATATAGGAGTTAAGCTTGCTGCACACTGAGCCCGAACGGACGCGCCCGAACAGAACCGAAACATCCGATAGAAATTGAAAGCATGCATTCTTACCTGACTGCGCACACTGGGCCAGAACAGAACGGAACCGACGCGCCAGAACAGAACAGAACCAACGCAGTATTCTTTGAAAGATATTTTTTCTGAAGCGTCGGTGGCGTCTGAAAGGCTGCGCATACACAGAACGACTGCAGTGGTTGTTTTGGAGAGGGTTGCTCAGGAATTCGGAGGTTAGTGTGATAGCAACCAATATTTTTCTGATGTCAGAAATTTGACGAGTGTATTTTGATAACAATGATGTAAACATATGAGTTTATACAAAGAATTTTGGAGTGATTATTAATTATTATTATTTTTAATATTATTATTATTATTATTATTAGTAGTAGTAGTAGTAGTAGTAGTAGTAGTAGTACTATTATTATTATTATTAATATTATTATTATTATTATTATTATTATCATTATTGTTTTTTTTTTCCTTTTTGAAAACATATAAACATCTGGCTTACGGATTCGATAAAAGATTGATATACAGAACATCTAATCATTGTAACATCAATTAAATAAAAACTCAGATATGATTAAGGAAAACTACCTTCGTTTATATAAAATTCTGCGTCGGTTCCGTTCTGTGGCTTCTGGTTCAGTGTGCGCACTGGACGTCGTTTCTGTTCCGTTCTGAGGCTTTGGTGGCTTCGGTGGCGGTTCCGTTCCGGCTCAGTGTGCGGCAAGCTTTATTGACCCCGGCGCCGAAAGTATCAGCTCCCCCTGCCCCCTCTACCCGGCGATAATTATAAGAGGTGAGTTCCGTTCGCGAAAATTTTGGCATTTCATATAAGGTTGCTCACCTCGTTTGCGACAAATATAACAGAAATTGACAGCCAAAATGACAGGTAAAAAAATAGGGCTGTAAAATGCTTGTCGGGTCTTAATATGTCAAATTAGAAAAGGAATTCTGTCTTTGAGTGTAACAGAATGATAACTGGAATATTGCCTATAAGAAATAGACCGGGAAGCTATTGGACATGGGAATACGGTGGATTATAAGAGGTGGTTTGGGGTTCCCATTGATTATAAGTAAATGTCTTCTAAAAAGAGTTTAATCTGCGAGAAAGAAAATATAACGAAACTTAAATGTAAAATTAGCTCTGAAATTCTTTTAGCCTTATATTTTACCTTGATTCCCACTTCCTTTCATGAATCTTGCTGTAAAATATATCATAACTTTTACTTCATTGTGCACCTGCAAGAGTTTTGTCTTTTGCAGAATTATGCCTTACAGTCCAAAATACTAAATCCAAGGCAATCGAATCCACCCAGTCAAGAACGGGTAAGCCCAACGTCACGCATTAAAATCCAGGTAGAAATAAATTTATTTTCAGATATGTGAACATTGCACTGATTAACTTTAATGTCGCATTTAGCTATTATTTGAAACAACACAAACAAATCCCACAACAAAAAGTAGTGAGAGGGTTAGTTGTATTTTCATTAAAATGAATGAATGTTTTCTAAATTAGTAGAATTCACTGGCTAATACAACTATTTGACTTGCGTCATAACAGCAATGATCTTAGTATTTGCAGTTGAGAAATTTCAGGGGTGATGGATAAAGAAGAAATTTGAGCTTGAGTGATGCCAACAGAATTAACCCAGGAATCGTCTCAAGAGGAAATATAAATGTTTATTCTATATGAAAAGAAATAATAGAAAAACTTGATTCCTTTTATATAAAAGAACACTGGACCTGGAGTTATGGTATACCTGGAGTAGGAGCGAGAATTTAGACCAAAATCTGAATACAGTTCACGAAGGGAATCAATAAAGTTTTAGGCTAGACGTTTGTCCGACAGTTGCTGCTAGATACTGTTAACTCATGAAATAACATATACCAATGAAATAAATGTTGAAGTCTTGAGAAATGGGATTTCTCTCTCTCTCTCTCTCTCTCTCTCTCTCTCTCTCTCTCTCTCTCTCTCTCTCTCTCTCTCTCTCTCTCTCTCTCTCTCACATTTACAACAGAAGGATAAATATAACAATATGACTTTCTTTTGCAAATTATGACAGACCATTTGCCTGGGATAATTTGAAAAAAGAGTCCATATATAAAATCGTTAAAAAATTCATTCAATGGATTTTATTAGAATTATTTCCTTTAATTCACTTTATATCTTCATGTAACTTTTTCTTAAACTTTGGTATGTTTTCAATTCATTCAGTGCACTTCCTTATGTTTATTTGTTTCATCTAGTCACTAGACGTTTTCAATGGACAAATTAATGAAATTCTATTATTACAAGCGGTTAATATAGGATGCGGCTATCTGTAAGCATGTTTCCTGCCCATTTCACTATATATATGTATATATATATATATATATATATATATATATATATATATATATATATATATATATATATATATATATATATATATGTGTGTGTGTGTGTGTGTGTGTGTGTATGTATAATGAAAGTCTTAGCAAAAAATAATCGAATTCCATTTCAAAGAGGTGAATTGAGGAAATTATATTTCTTAAGTGATCTAGGGTACGTTTAGTACGTGTCTCTCCTACATTTTTTTTTCTTTTTGTTGTTGTTGTCAAGACCATTACATCTGAACCACTAGCTGGTTTCCAGAAGCAAACATGTGACATTGGGTTCCGAAAGTCGGCTCGGCCGGTGGCAGGGTCCCAATATGAAAAGGATCCTTTGAGCTTCCCAAAGGTAACATGAAGTAACAAGGTCACATTCAAACACAGGTTTTTCATTGGCTTCGTATATCTCGGGCTCCCTTCTTTGGACAGCTACGAAGCCCAACGAGGTGGGTGACCGGACTGAAAATATTTTACATTTATCTAACGACTGATATGTAACTTGACGTTTAATAAAAAAAAAAAAAAAAAAAAAAAAACATCTTTTCCCTACTAGTACCTGGAGAAACATCGTATTCCGAATAGATGCGTTATTTTTATTTTCTTGCTACTGGTTAGAAACATTTTAAATTTTAGTGAAATGAAAACCGTGTAGATGTAGAAAAAAATATTACTCTCACCCCATCGTCTGTGCACAAACCTAAGCAAATCAACACTCCTTACTATCTACAAACAAACCTAGGCACATACTCTCAAACACACAGACACACACAGACACAAACACACGCACACGCACACACTTGCGCGCCAACATTTACAGGTATATTTACACATATACGGGTGTGCAGACTGATGTACAGTATATAATCATAATCCTTACGCCTAGATAATGAATGCGCTACACAATATACTTATCTGGCTGTGAGAAGAATTTGAGCTTAATAGGACATTCTGCGTTTTCATTTGACGTAAGGGAATAGCGAGTCTCTCTCTCTCTCTCTCTCTCTCTCTCTCTCTCTCTCTCTCTCTCTCTGATTCCAGTACTCTTCTGTTGACTCCCACATTGAATTATATATCTTGATGTTAATCGACCAGATAATCAAATAATGTTTAATAGCCAATCAATCAATTATTGTTAGTCGACGTTTGTGGATCGCAGGTTGGATTAAAGAGAGAGAGAGAGAGAGAGAAAAGAGAGAGAGAGAGAGAGAGAGAGAGAGAGAGAGAGAGAGAGAGAGAGATAGGCCTCCATAATGTGTACTCTACTATCAAAAGTGGAGTATCCTGGTGATTTAATCCACACTCCTCGGGAATTATACCTTTCATATGATATTCCCTCAACAATCGAAAGTATTCTTTATGATTATTGCCAACAATTAGACAATTCAGCTTAGTTTGCAAATTTTCTTATATTACCAACCAAGTTATGTTCACAAATTGCATATCTCAACTGTGAAAGCACATAAAAAGCGGTTACTCCAATCATTTCCTGTGGAATTGTTCATCCACCTAAACGCAAAAAGATATTCTTTTTGAGTGGCAGCTGGATATTTGAAATGCAGCCTCCAATAAAATCTCCTTACTCTAGGTTAATCAAATAAATCCATTTTAAAAGTTGATTTAATTGTGCCGTTGGCCTCGTTTACCGTTTTCTAAAGATGATTAAAAACAAGATATGAATATATGACAATTACGGGATGTTCATAAAGAGGCTAAGGAAAACCAAAATGTGGGCGAATCCCTTATCATCATTATATTATATTGCGAATTTTTACCTGACACACAGCAACTGTCTTTTTTTTTTTATCTTTGCTCTTTTTATCCTTAGTGCTGATGAAATTATTTTTTTCGTAAAAATATATCATCATCTGTATGAAAAAGGAAAATAACAACGGCATCATCCCAGGTGATGAAAAATAAGTGGAACTCGTTTACCTTGCATGTGTTGGTGGGAACTCTTGAATCTGACAAACTTTCATGCAGGTAACTGACGTGGTGGCGTCCAATTGGAACATAGTCCCTTGAATGTTGCAAGTTACTACAATTGTATGCGGAAATGCTTGCAGCTATGACCTTTAGGTCTGCCTTGCTTCTGCCCTTTAGGGATATTAGAGCATTCGTTACATACGCTTACCATTTTCCACGGCAATAGTTCATATTGCTTGATTTATAAATCTTGGGACCGTTTCACTACGGTTTCATGAAATGAATTTGCCGCCATAATGGCTGGAATACAGTGATGAAGTTACCTGGGATTTTGTATTTTTGGAGTTCAATGTTTTTGGGGGTTCTTGGTGCATATTGACTTTTACTTTGGTATTCGTTCACATTGTTCACCTTAAATACATTATTTTTGTTTATTTTGATATTATTTTCGAATAATAAATTTCAGCATCTTTTTAACTTTGTATGTGATTAATATATAGCATTCTAGTTAATGCTCTTGTTGATAAAGGTAATTCTCACACTTGCACTCTCGTACAAATAATATATATATATATATATATATATATATATATATATATATATATATATATATATATATATGTATATATATATATATATATATATATATATATATATATATATATATATATATATATATATATATATATATATATATACTGTATATTCAGTGAAAGAGTTGTTGGTCCTTTTACGAATTATGTTGATATAATGATAGATTCCGTTCTTATAGACTTACTGCTTTTATAGAACACTAGTTGATATTTAAAATATTTTACCAATGCTTCTTCTATTAATTGAATATCGAAATGAAAATAAATGATACAATGAAATCGTGCAATATAATTGCAAGGTTTAATATATATTCAAATATGAAAGATACTGAGAACTCTTGTCACTTCAAAGCGTATGTCTCAGGAGCTTTGAGTAAAGATAAGATTGTATAGTATGTTTCTATTTGTTCGAGATGTCAGCTACAAAAAATCCACAGATTTACGTTAGAATATAATGAAAACCGGTATATTCACGAGAGAGGAGAAAGGTATAGCAAGGAAAATTTGTATGTATGGGGAACATTAATGAAACTACTATTATCATTTCCTTGGTCGTTCAAAAGGATAAACTCTCCAAATGTAAACGTTTAATTTCACGTTTCGTAATAATTATGGGGAGTCAGACATGGGAAAAATAAAAACGGAAAAATTAAACAGTAAATAATCGTGTGGTTGAATTAAGAAGGAACCACCAAGCAGTAGCAAGAAGGACATATTGAATTAGAATACCTTCTATAAAAAACATTAAGTCCCTCAAAAACAGCATACGATTTGCAAGACGGTATTTAGATTTCTCGTAAATATTTTGAATTTTTTTGGAAGGTTTAATTATTGAAACAGTAAGATGATTTTTTAATCATATCATTATTAACTTTCAGTCTTAAGATTTAGATAATCAAGTAGTTGGAAAATATTTTTAAATAGATATTACCCGAAGGGCTCATTAATTCTATATTTATTTTTCTTTTTTTCTTTCAGGTACAGTGGATTCGAGAATTCGGTGTTGATTTCAGGTAATTCAGCTATTCCTGAATATGTTTCCATTCATAGAGGGAAATTAATTGTTTTTCTTGATGTTTTTTCTTCCCTGCAGTGAAATCTTCAAATCAAATCATCTCATTCATTTTTAGGCCAAATGACCTGAAATTTGGCACAGAGGTCGAGTGGGCAAATACCCAGGTGCTTCTTAATCCTCTTATATAAATGCCAATGAAATCGTTTTAATGATTTTGCTTTGCTATTTTTTGATAAAACATATATATTTTAGTCTCCTGTGCCCCGGTACTATAACCGAATGACCATATATCTGGTACGGAGGTGCCTTAGAAAAATACGAATAGGAAGTCATTGACGTTTGCGGTATACGTTTGTTCAAAATGGGTAATTTTGCCATTTCTTTTTCATTCTGACCAAAATATATATTTTCACCTCTTGCGACCTCATATCTACACCAATTCATCTAAAATTTCGTATGATGGTACCTTGGACATATATCCACAGGATGTAAGTTACATTTTTTTTTTCTACATCACTTCAAGATATTAGTTTTAGTGAAATTCTACTTTTTTTTTTAACTACAAAATTTGCCCTTTTCACTCCTATGCCCTGGTATTTAAACCATATGAGCAGGCCACAGGACATTGTTCACAATGTTTGCATACACCACTTCAGAATGATTTCTTGGGGGGATTTCGGCTATTTTTAGACAAAACATGTGCATTTCCGAAAATTCCCCTTTAAAAGTAGTGAAATGGTGTGATGGTAAATCTACCGGGGATCCATTTCTAAAAAAGATTAATATGGGCTAGTCCACGGTTGCATGGGAAGGGAGACGGAGTGAAATATGTTGTACTTGGCTGGCAAATGTTCCCTTTCTAGTTTATTTTGAAACTTTTATTTGTTTATAGGTACTAATACTGTAGATATAATGGAATATGTATTTTTACTTGTAATATATATATATATATATATATATATATATATATATATATATATATATATGTATATATATATATATATATATATATATATATATACATATAAATATATATATATATATATATATATATATATATATATATATATATATATATATATATATATATATGTGTGTGTGTGTGTGTGTGTGTGTGTGTGTATATGTATATATTTTTTTCTGTATACTAAGTTTGAATCCAGAAACATCCGTGGGTCTTGAACTGCCACCGATATCTAGTTATATGCTTTACAATTACCATTCCTCTGCATCCTAACCACATGACCACACCATTTGTTTTTGACTGGTCTCGATTTTACTCCCCATGCTTTTGTATTTTAGCAAGTGCAATTTTAAAATCTTTCATTAGTCTGTCTGTTATTTTCCCTATCATTTATTGGCGTTATATTTTACAACCATTATAAATCGCTTTAAGTTTCCAAGTTGCGAACCTGCACATATAATTTATATGAGTTCTAGCATCGCTCCATTCACAAAGACGTGAATAATGACCACGGTATTTCTAAATTGTTCGATTTTACGCAAGGCTATAATTTTCTCATAATTGTTCACAACATCTTGTGTTAAGACATAAGTTACCGTTAACGTCATGAATCACCAAATGAACTTCATTGTGTGCCCTCATCATCAACTCTCAAAACTTTTAGTAGGTCCATGTCTGTATAGATATTTTTTTCACTTAATTTTCAACCCTTGGTGTAGGTGTTTCTCAAAAAAACACTTTGTCCCTCATATTTTTGTATTTCAAACCAACATTCCCATATTTTGTCTGTAATTTTGATTTATTCCTAAAGTCTTCCATTTATTTTCTGAGCAATAGGGAGCTATACAGCATACATAAGGTGGGGCAGTCATACCAAACCTTCTAATTCTTATGCAAAGCTCCTTTGTTTAATGCTTATCAATGATGAAAATGCAAAAATTACTTTGAAGGAATCAGTCCGTTATTAAATTACACACTCTTGTTTTTCATTCAGGATTTTATTACCAATTTTAAATCCGTAAGAAACTCTTCTGTAGTACTAATTTCATCAGCCTAAGACATTATTTTCTTGAGATATATGTCGTTCTAAAGTAACTATAGTGATTTACGTATACTTTCCTCCATTACATTTATCTTTCATAACTCTCACCTTTGTTTCTCACTTTCTATTGCAATATTCTTTTATCAGTAGTTTACTAATTAAAGTTATACAAAACTTTCAACAGCGAACCAATTTCTCACTTTTCCTTTACTCTCTTTGGCTCATTTTACAACCATTCTTAACATTGATTTTAATTTGCTACCTTAATTCTCACTTTTCTATTTACTACAGATACTCCTAGCTATTTTTTCTCATTT
>NC_090740.1:59552982-59562982 GCF_036898095.1 Palaemon carinicauda
ATTTGCTAGATCTTTAGATGTTCAATGATTTTGATTGATTCCTCGCATGAGATCAATGCGGATTTTTTCTTTGTGTCTCTATCCCACACGAATACGTGCTCGGAAACTCTTACACAGATGAAAATATGGGAACAATTTTAGAGCGTGCCATCCATTTCCCTTATCATTTGACTTGCTATATATGACTTTTAAATTCATCAAATCTCTCTCTCTCTCTCTCTCTCTCTCTCTCTCTCTCTCTCTCTCTCTCTCTCTCTCTCTGTGACATGACCCTTCCGCCATAAAATATTACTTAAGGCCCCCTTTTTTCAGGGGTTTATGGCCATAATTCCTTTGGCTGCCAAAGAAGGTTCGCCAACAATGTGGTATTTATCGAGGTTCATTTTCCCTTTCTTTGACCTTTCCAGTCATCAGTTTTTTTTTTGACAAAGAATTTTAGGAATTCCGTTTATTGTTTGACTGTCTTATCTAACATCACAATTTTCTGTGAACAAGTTCCTTTTGAGGATCTGATCAGAGGTTATAGGAAATCAAAACAATCTGAGCGGATAATATTCTCAGAGTGCGAATACATCCAATACTTGTTGGTAGAAATTTCCTGAAAACACATGGTTCCAAAAGATCTAATTAGGATTTCTAGGACATAATTATGTGAAAATAATTTCGTGAAAAGTTTGGAGATCGTTTTGACATCATCTGCTGCGAACACCAAACGATATATTTTCAAAGGGGGTCATATAACCTTTTACGACCCATGATTCCCTCACACTGTGTTATCAGATACGTCTCTTTTTTTTTTTTTTTTTTTTTTTTTTTTTTCATTGAGATTATCCTAGATTATCTAAATCTAAACAGATTGTATTGCAGTTCAATGCCAAATTACCTTCTAAAAGTAATCTCCATTCATATAAGTTGATGCAAAAAGAGTCAGTATAACATATACCTGATTTTCTTCCTAGCTGTGCCAAAAAATTATACAATAGGATTATCAGCGTATGTGGAGTAAGTGTCACCTGTTAGGCGGCCCGAGCGCCAACAGAAAATACACACTACACCGTTACTCACTCTTCAATATATATATATATATATATATATATATATATATATATATATATATATATATATATATATATATATATATATATATATATATATATATATATATATATATATATATATATATATATATATATATATATATATATATATATATATATATATATATATATATATATATATATATATATATATATATATATGTATATATATATATATATATATATATATATATATATATATATATATATATATATATATATATATATATATATATATATATATATATATATATATATATATATATATATATATATATATATATATATATATGTATAGACACATATACATGCATACATATATATCATTAAGGGAAAATTCGTCCAAAAATCTTTTCTTGTAGCATAAGGTACATGTGGTAAAAAGTTTTCGGTATTATTTTGTAATGTATTATATGAATCAATATTAGAATAAAATTCTAATTCTTATCATTTTCTTCTCTATTCCTTGTTACGGTGTTTGTATAAGCACCTATTCAATCATATTTAAAACAAAATTAACCAAAGTTTTTGTTTCTTCTTTCTTCCAAACGTTGAATCAACTCTGTTTCGTGATTTATATAATGAAAATGACGAAAAAATATAGTTTCTATGGAATATATACACATGAAGTGTGGTTTGGTCCAGAAAACAAGCTTGTTACATATGCAGATGATACAACTCTTTACTTCAATTCCATCTCCTGTATGTAGATATGGGATTGCTGAATTGCTTAACAGAGAACTAGCTAAATTTAGTGCTTGGTGCAAATTATGGGGAATGAAGTTGAATCCTAACAAAGCCTCCAGATCACAGCATTGATATGTTTCTTTAACTTATTATGACTCCTAAAATTCTAGCTTTAATTCTCGACAGCAAATTTACTTTTTAAAAACACATTAGGTCTGTGTCTTCTTCAATTACATAAAAACTTGGCTTATTGAAAAAGTCTTTCAAGATTCTCGGTGATCAATATATTCTGAAGAATTCTTTTAATTCTTTCATTCAATGTTGTTTCGAGTACTGTTCTCTTGTATGGTTCGTTCGCTGCCGATTCTCATCTTAATTTGTTGGCCAGGAACTTACGGTCTATTAAATTTCTTAATCCTGATCTACATACTAATCTCTGGCACCATCGTTCAATTAGTTTGTTATGCATGTTGTATAAACATTTTCATAATTCTGACCATACTTTACATTCAGATGTTCCCGGACAGTTTCATCCTTTTCGTAAAACTAAGCATGCAGTTAATCCTATTAGTCAGGCCTTTTCCATCATGAGGCTTAATACTGCACAGTATTCTAGAAGTTTTATACCATCCGTGACCAAGTTGAGGAATGATCCTCCTAATCGGGTAGTTGAATCAATAAAATTCCAAAAATTGAAACTTTTAGCATATGATTTTATGTTGAACAGGCTGACATAAGTCTTTTTATAATATATGTTTATATTCTTTCTGTTTTTTTAAATATTTTATTTTAATTGTTCATTACATTTCAATCGTTTATTTATTTCAATATTTTCTTTCGTCACTGGGCTATTTTTCCCTGCTGGAACCCTTTGGCTTATAGCATCTTGCTTTTCCAGCTATGGTTGTAGCTTAGCCAGTAATAATAATAATAATAATAATAATAATAATAATAATAATAATAATAATAATAGCTTATCTATTTGATTCTTGAAACAATCTGTTCACCTCTCAGTTTTCAATCAAAATGGGTCAATTCATTTGAGAGGAGTAGAAGGTTTTTTTTTTGCAAGTAAAGGAGTGTAAATCCAAAAAGATTTAATCTTATTTAGAGGAGATGATAAAAACAATGTAATGTATTGTAAAGTGACTTAGGAGAAGCATGCTGTAAATAATATAATCTGGCAGTGAAGAGAAACAAGATATCAAGAATTAAGGTTTGGGACCTTCAAGGAAATAAGGATGAGATATTTAGGAGGATTGCGTGTGTGTTTGCGAGAGAGAGAGAGAGAGAGAGAGAGAGAGAGAGAGAGAGAGAGAGAGAGAGAGAGAGAGAGAGAGAGAGAGGGGGGGGGAGGGGGGACTGGAAAGGTTGACACAGAGTAAACAGGGTTACGGAGTGGAAAATATCTGGGCATGAAAGAAATATCGTTAGAAGAATTAAAGGAATTGCTGGAAAGAACCAGCGGATGTAGTCTGTCAAAAGAAAAGTGGTGGTTGGACAAAGAGGTGCAAGGTTCATTTAAGGACTAGAAAGTAAGGTATGAACTTGGTGCAGAGGAACGTTCTAGAGAAGAGGAAAATGATTCTATTGGGAAAGTAGGTAAAGGCATTAGTAGAGCAGTGAAGCAATTGGGTACCGGTGGAACTAATCCGCTAGGTGGCTCTGTGATGAAGGGAGACACTAATGCTGGGTCGCTGGCTTGAAAGCAGACTGCTAACACACTATTATAATTCTAGGAAGGTTTTTTAAGGGGCTAAATTTGATAGTGGGAGGTCTGGGGCCGCACCAGATATTTTTTTCTTTTTATTTCTTAAACAGAGAAACATCATTAGATGCGATTTCTTGGCATCTGCGAGCATACTATAGCAAAATTAAAATCATATATTTTGGATTATTTTTATGTGACCAATTACAATGTGTACATAATAACTATCATGAAATACCTGTAGGCCTACTTGATTAATTTTCCACATACATCCTAACAATATTAATTATTTGCTATACACTCATCCCAATATTGCTCAATTCAGGACTATTAGCTCTATAAGCCTATGGTGTTTTTACTTACGCATACTTACGATTTATTGTATCTATCATTTATTTTTCAGATCCAATTTTACCTTTGAATTTTTAACGGCTTTTATATTTCTAGTTTCGTCTAATTTCTAGTTTTGAGAACACAATTACCGATTTTTTTTTACTGGAAATCTTGTTATTTGTCTTTGGTTTTAGATTATGACGAAAAGGTTAAAAAGGTTAAAATCTCACAAACAGAAGTATTCCATAGACTTGATAATACTACATTGGTCATGAAAGTTAAGGTTTTGATATATATATATATATATATATATATATATATATATATATATATATATATATATATATATATATATATTTATATATACACACACACACACACACACATATATATATATATATATATATATATATATATATATATATATATATATATATATATATATATATATATATATATATATATATATATATATATATATATATATATATATATATATATATATATATATATATATATATATATATATATATATATATATATATATATATGTGTGTGTGTGTGTGTGTGTGTGTGTGTGTGTGTAAATACTGTATTCATACATTTTGCACGGTCATTCCACCAGTTCAAAATGTATGAATACAGTATTTACACACACACACAAAAGAAACTCAATCATACGCAGATGCAAATGATCAACATGATTTCTACAACTCTATTAAAATTTTATATGGCCCAACGAAAAGTAGAAGGAAACCTCCTAAAAAACAAACAGGAGATAATAGATCGCTGGGCACAACATTTCAGCTTGATCATTAACCAACGAAATCCTGTAGAGCCTAATATCCTCAACAACATCCCTGATGTCCCTCGCTCAGAAATCCTAGATACCAACCCCACTTTCTCAGAAACTATACAAGCCATAAGGGCCATGAAAAACAACAAAAGCCCCGGCCCTGATGGTCTACCAGCTGAACTATTCAAGGAGGGGGGCTACTTACTCCATCAACATCTCCATAACCTTATTCTCTCTATTTGGAACATGGAAGAAGTCCCCCATGAGTGGCTTGTCTCAGACATTGTCACCATCTACAAACGTAAAGGGGACCGTTCCCTCTGTGACAATAGCAGAGGCATCACCTTGCTCGGCGTTGCAAGTAAAATCCTGGCAAGAATAATGCTTGCAAGACTTTGCAAACACATTTCAGAAAATGTACTACCAGAGACGCAATGTGGCTTTCGTAAAGAATGCAGCACTTGTGACATGATATTCGTGGCCCGACAACTACAAGAGAAATACCATGAGCAAAACCGTGATCTTCACATAGCCTTTATCGATCTAACAAAGGCCTTCGACAGGGTGAACAGAGACCTTTTATGGACTGCTCTCTCTAAATTTGGAGTACCTCCGAAATTCCTTAACATTCTAAGAAACTTACACAATGATATGCAACGTTGTGTAAGTATGGGTGGTAGTAAATCACAACTTTTCAGGATAGAAACTGGAGTAAAACAAGGATGTGTCCTGGCTCCAGTGATATTCAACTTCTACCTCACTGCAGTCACCCTCCTGAGCCACCAACAAGTCAACGAAGAAGATCAATTGAAAGTGCAGTTTCGACTAGACAGAAACTTATTCAACCTTAGGCGCCTCCAGTCTGTGACAAAAACAACAATGACACACCTAATGGAACTCCAATATGCAGATGATTGTGCTCTAGTGGCTCACTCACCAGATGCCCTCCAACGCAGCCTTACCATTGTCTCATCAATTTACCAATTGCAGGAGATCCCCCAGTATTTCATCTGAATGGGGAAGCCATCAAACAAGCTGATAGCTTGATCTACCTTGGAAGCATCTTCACTACAAAACACAATATTGATGAGGAAATTGTTGCCCGGATAAATCAGGCCTCCGCATCTTTCGGCCGACTCAGGTCCAGAGTCTTCCTAAATCACCACCTGAAGACAGAAACAAAAGTAGCTGGGTACAGAGCTGTCTGCATGTCCACCTTGCTATATGGAGCAGAATCCTGGACGGCTTACTGTCGACATGTAAAACAACTTGAGGCATTCCATATTTGCTGTCTTCAGCGAATATTAGGGCTCACATGGCAAGACAAAGTACCTCATTCTGAAATTCTCCACCGTTCAAACCTGCTGAGTATAGAATCCACATTGGCAGAAAAACAACTCAGGTGGATCGGCCACATCATCCGTATGCCAGAACATCGCCTTCCTCGCCAGGTCCTCTACAGTCAGCTTCCTGAAGCTCGGCATAATCCAGGGGGTCAGAAAAAGAGGTACAAGGACAACATCAAAGCTACGCTCAAGAAGTGCAACATACAACCTGAGCAACTAGAAATGAACGCCTCTGACAGACCACTATGGCGCTCACTCTGTAAAGCTAGAGTCAATCAACTTGAAGACACCCGGAACCAGGCAAGACAACAGCGCAGGGAGAGAAGACAAAACCGTCGAGATCGAATACCCCCGGTCAACCTAGACCTGACTTGCCAGTTGTGTGGCAGAGTATGTGGATCCAGAATTGGTCTTCACAGCCATGCAAGATGGCACCAACGACAACAGATCTAACTTCATCCCCATCACAGGGAAGCAGAAGTCGTCTTCGATTCGTAGGACAGCAATAAGCATAAGCATTCATACATTATTATTATTATTATTATTATTATTATTATCATTATTATTATTATTGTTATTATTATCATTATTATTAT
This sequence comes from Palaemon carinicauda, assembly GCF_036898095.1. Lineage (NCBI taxonomy): Eukaryota > Metazoa > Arthropoda > Malacostraca > Decapoda > Palaemonidae > Palaemon > Palaemon carinicauda. The sequence continues at coordinate 59,559,546 of NC_090740.1, forward strand.
TATTATTATTCATCTCCTCATGTGCTTTTTGCCGCAAAGGGCCTCGGTTAGATTTCGCCAGTCGTCTTTATCCTTAGCTTTTAATTCAATATTTCTCCATTCATTATCTCCTACTTTGCGCTTCATAGTCCTCAGCCATGTTGGCTTGGGTCTTCCAACTCATATTTTATGCATTGCTGTACAACATTTCTCATAATGAAAAATTGGTTAGTGCAACTTTTACCTTTTCTAAATCTTGCTTGTTCCTCTCTCAGCATTTCATCAATGTTTTTCTCCGGTCTCTTTGGAATAAGCATACTATATATTTTCATAACAACTGGTCTAAGTGTTATGCCTCTGTAATTATTGCAATCAGTCAGGTCTCCTTTTTTTTTTTTTTTTGCTATCTTCACCAACACCCCTAACTCCCATTCATCAGGTTTTGCCTCTTCATGCCACATTCTACAAAATAATCTTGTAAGTACTCTGGGAGTCACTTAATTTTCCGATTATTATTATTATTATTATTATTATTATTATTATTATTATTAGCTAAGCTATAACCTTAGTTGTAAAAGCTGGTTGCTATATGCCCACGGGCTTCAACAGGGAAAAATAGCCCAGGAAAGGAAACAAAGAAATAAGTAAACTACAAGAGAAGTAATATACAACCAAAATTGAATATTTTAAGGACAGCAGCAACATTGAATAGGCTCTTTCATCTATAAACTATAAAAACTTTAATAAAGAAAAAGGAAAAAAAAAAGGAAGAGAAACAAGATAGAATAGCATTCTTGAGTATACCCTCAAGCAATTAAGAAGACGGGGTGGAACGGTAAGTGAGCATTTTACATTGAAACGTGAAGCATATGTCTACATATCTTAGGCACATGTACAGTACATGTAGTTTAGAAGTTTATAATTATATAACTACATTGCATCTTTTTTTTTTTTGTGACGTCTTCACTGTTAGATTTTTTACTTTTTTGCCCTTACAATAGTCGGGGTGAGGTGCAGCGCATTATGGCCTGAGCCAAAAACTGACGTTCACAAGTAAATCTTTTTTTTTTCTTAAATTGGTAAGTCCAAACTATAACACATTAAGACTTATGCATTATATTGGCAAAAGATCGAACTTTGTACTGATGTTAAAAAAACGTAACTGGAATGCTAAAAAAAAAAAAAAAAAAAAAATGCGTACTGTAATTGAAATTGTAAAAAAAACCTTAAATATTTTTTGTTTTTTAAAATTTAGGAAAAATTGAATAATTATGTTTGAGCATTCGTTCTAATACGATAATTTTGTAGAATTGTAACAGCTTCACTTAGATGCAACCTCTTTCCAATACATGTATTAGTAGGTGAGGTGTAAATGAATAAAATATAGCTTCTTTTTCTTCAAAGCGAAAATTTCAGATTTTCCGACCTACTTTTGTTTACATTTTTCATTGTTACGACGTAAAAAATAAAGATACGAAAAAACAGCCGACTAAATTTCATATAAAATTAATGAATAGAAAAAAAAATATTTATGTATTGTCGAGAAAATATTGAGCAATGTACCTTTAGAAAAGTTTTGCTATTTTGTTGTAGGTGTTTTTACAATAACATTTTATTTAAAGAAGCGTTGATAATTTTATGTTGTTTTTTTTATTCCATATAAAAGTACAAAGAATAGGCTTACTAATTTTGTATAAGACATGTATATTCCAGTTATTTACGTAGGCACAAACCCACCTAGATAGATATTCTACGAGAGCATAAGGGAAAAAAATAAATAAAAAAAAAAGGTCGCATTGAAAATCAGCATAGTCCTGCCATGTATGAGCTACTACTACTCGTTTTCGGTTAGGCTCCACAGTTCCCTCAACCATCTGTTTCGTTTTCCGTGAGTGACGTGCGTATTTACGCGGAATTTTCCCCGAAAATAACTTACGTATGATGTGGCAATTCGCGTCACCAGATCACTTATGGCATTAAATATTGTCACGTGTCGTAGCGTCATTGGATCACCAGAGGTAAATATACCCTTCCTTTCTGGTTTTCCACTTATTTTAGCATATTTTGAAAGTCATATGTTTTATCCATCGGTCACCAAAACGTTGTTGTTGCACTTTAAGTAGTGTGAGAGATCAACATCTCAATATTATCTTCAGCTTTGTCGCTTCATTTTTAGAATTGCAACATTAATTCTGCCAAACAGGAGTCAGTGCCAGAGTTTCACATGGCATTATTTTGTGCTACTACCTATATGGACCTTCATGGGGATCATCTCCAAAACTTCACTATTGTAACTAAACGTCACATGCTTGAATTCTTCTTGTCTTGTGAGAAATGTTATGACGATAAAATAGAGATGCTATATGATCAGAGTTAAGTTTTATCAGTTTGAATATTGCCTCAATCACGTAAGTACTTATATATTTTTATAGTAGTGTCAGTTATTTGGATAATTTAATTATGCATCCATGGTAAGCATTTGTATAAGTTTATAAGTTAAAACATTTGGTAATCGTGTTCATTGTTTTATATCTTTGGAGATAAAAGACAGGAGTAAGATTCTGATTCGTTGTTGTTTTTCTTGCTGGGCACATTTGCTTTGTGCAATTATAGAAGGATCGGGAAGATATAACATTCGTAACTGCTGTGATCCCATTGGCTGAAATGAAGAAGGCAACGTTTTACAAAGTAGATATGAGCATCTCCCTTTATGCGAGAGCCACCTAGTGGTGACTCAAATCCACCGGTAGCTCATTGAATTGAAGTTAGGAACAAGTGAAGAAGAAAAGGATATCGAAAAGATTTCAAATTTGAGGAAAGGCTAGGACAGAATTTGGGGCACCTGGAAGCTGGAAGTTATCAGAGATAGAGATGGAATTATATTACAGAGGGATGAAGACATTAGGAGGAGATGAAAGGAATATTTTGAACAACTATTGAATACTGAAAATGAGTGAGAGAAGCTGGGAGAAACAAAAGGAGGAGGTGCCAATGATGGAGACATGGAATGGAGAAGTGAAGGGAGCATTAAGTAAAATGGAAAGTGGTAAAGCACCGGGTGATCAGAGTTTCAAATTGAAATGGTTAAGATACTAGCTAAAAAGGGGGAAAGAATGGGTGCTGTATTTATTAAGAGCAATATGAGAAGAGGAAACGATGCCCAAAGACTTGGAGGAGTGTCTACTGGTATCTATATTTAAGCAGAAAGGTGATGTTATGGAATGTGGTAATTGCACGGGAATTAAACTAACAAAGCATGGTTAGAAAGATTTTGATTGGGTACTAGATGAGAGATTGTAAAGATATGGAAATCCCAGTTTGGATTCAAGAAAGGGGAACGGCATTTGAATGCCACCTTTGTACTAAGGCAGATACAGGAAAAAGGGCTAGATGAGAACCATAATCTCTTCTGTGCATTTGTTGATCTAGAGAAGGCTTATGATAGAATACCAGGAGAA
>NC_090740.1:59567982-59587982 GCF_036898095.1 Palaemon carinicauda
GCGAGGGATGTAAAAAGCCGTTAATGAAATAAAAAACCAGTCGGAGCATGAGAGCAGGAATCCACGGTCGCGGTCTACCAGTACTGACGTCACAGAGAAGGGTGGTGTTGGAGTCGTCGAGGGGGACGTCTTCTCAACGGAGGGATACGCAGGATATCCTACATGCTTGATACTCTGGATCCTGTCTTTGAGCTTCAGCCAAGGCGTTGTAATCCAATCCCAGGTGACCGGCGGCCAACGTATTTCTTGACGGCATCGGCAACGGGATTCATTTTTCCAGGGACGTGTTGAAGGGTGCAATTGTATTCAGCCACGGCGGACAGATGTCAGCGTTGACGGGCGGACCAGGCGGCTGACTATCAAGTGAAGCTATGCACCAGAGGCCTGTGGTGTGTGTGAATGACGAAGGGCGTACCTTCTAAGAAATGGCGAAAGTGACAGACAGCCAAGTGCACCGCCAACAATTCGGGATCGAAGGTAGAATAACCCGATTCTGCCTTGGACAGTTTTCTGCTGAAGAAGGCCAATGGGCGGGGCAAGCCGTTGACCACCTGTTCGAGTACTGCAGCAATAGCGACGTAGCTTGCATCGATGGAGAGAAGGAGAGGGGCATGTGGGATGGGAAAAGTGAGAGCAGCAGCAGTTGATAGGGCTTTCTTTGCATTGCAGAAGGCTGCTTCTTGAAGGGGGCCCCACTTCAGGTATTTTGGCTTGCCCTTGAGGGAGGCGTAGAGGGGAGCAAGAGTGGCGACAATGGCTGGCAGAAAACTGTGATAAAAGTTGATCCTGCTCAAGAATTCCTGCAGTGCTTTGGCGGTCGAGGGCGTAGGGAAGTTCTGAATGGCTGCTACCTTCTCAGGGAGGGGATGGACTCCTTTAGGAGTGATGCGGTGCCCTAAGAACGACACTTCATTGGTTCCAAAGGTACACTTGTCATACCGGACTACAAGGCCGTGCTTGCGGTCAAGCACTATGCGCAGGTGACGGAGGTGTTCCTCTTTTGAGGAAGAGAACACAAGTATATCGTCCACGTAACATACACAGAAGGGAAGGTCCCCTAAAATGCCATCCATGAGACGTTGAATAGTTGCCCCAGCATTACGAATGCCAAAACAGGAGTAATTGAAGGTGTATGTACCGAAGGGAGTGGTGATGGCGGTCTTGGGGATGTCTTCTGGGTTCATAGGCACCTGATAACACCCCTTCAGGAGGTCGAGCGTGGAGAAAACCTTCTCTTTGTGCAGGTAGGAGGTCACGTCGGTGATGTTTGGGAGGGGGTAGTGATCCGGTTCTGTTTGCATGTTCAGGCGCGTGTAATCCCCACACAGACGGAGGGAGCCCTCCCTCTTCAGGATGATGTGTAAGGGTGAAGACCATGAGCAGGAGGCCTTTTGGCAAAGGCCCTTTTCTTCCAATTTGGTGAACATCTCTTTGGCGACTGCCTATCGATACGGTGCCAGACGTCTGAATTGTGCGAAGACTGGGTGTCCCGTCGTCTTGATATGGTGATAAATACCGTGTTTGGTAGGAGCCGTGGGCGTTTGGCGAAGTTCTGGACGGAAAACTTCCGGTTATGACGTGAGGAGGTGGGCGTAGGCTTCTGTGGGTGCGCTGATGGGGAGAGCGAGGTTGAAGGGGTCGGGTTGAAAAGGTGTCGACAAGTACGAGTCGGCGTTGACCAATAGTTGGTGGGCGACATCTACCAGAAGGTGGAATGAGAGAGTAAATCCGTACCAAGGATTGGCAATGTGACATCAGCAACGAGAAACTTCCAATTAAATTTACCGTTTCCAAACGATAATGTGAGCTTCTTGTAATCATAGGCGGGTATCGCAGATCCGTCGGCAGCTACCAGGCGAACGTCGGCAGACTTAGACAGACTAGGTCATGTCCTGAAGAGTTCCCTTGGCAAAGGAGAACGACAAGCACCCGTGTCTACCAAAAATCGCACGCCCGTTCCTGCATCATATAGAAAGAAAAGAATAGAAACACAGGAGGCCATCGCCACAAGCGATGGACTACTTACAAGTTTTTTGGCCACTGACAATCCTTGGCACATTTCTTCGCGGCAGCCCCGAATCTGGAGTGGTAGTAGCAAAACTGCGGCCGATGGGTGGCAGTAAGTGGCTGTAGAAGTCGTTGGTTTGGGGCGCGAGCGAGTGGTGGGTGATGGGTGACTTTGTTGCCGCTCCGGCACATCACGGGGTAGGCGTGTGTTTCCTATGGTATTCACGCCAGTTTTCGTTGACGTTGAATAGGTGTCCTCTTTGTCAGGAGTGGAGGTGTTGATGGTCTAGAAGGTTGTGAAGTGGCTGTCCATAAGGGCGTCAGCTTTGGTCATCAACTCCTTTATGGGTAAACTATCGATATCGGGTATGGCAGCGCGTACAGGTTCGGGTAAACGGCAAACCCAAAGTGCACGAAGTAGGTTCACGTCATGAGAAGTGCCGTCTGTGGCAGGTTCCAGGCGAGTGATACTGATCATTTCCCTGAGGGCGAGCTAAGCCCATTGGTCCCCCAATGGTTGTTGAGATGGCTGAAAAAGCTTTGCTATACGGGCGGCTGGCGACGGCTAGTTCTGCTGCAGAAGGTATGTTTTGAGGGCGACATACGCTATTGGAGTGTCTCCTTGTTCACAAAGCCAGTCGGAGATTTCCGGGAAGGTGTCGTCGGGTATCTCCGCGAGAACATAATCTGCTTTGGTGGTTGAGTGAGTCATGCCCTTGATGCGGAACTGGACTTCTGCGCGCTGAAACCAAGCAAACAACAAAAGTTTCAATGGGGCGGCGCCAACTTCCGTGGAGTCCGTCATAGTAACAGTGAGGGGGCGGGGTAGGCAGGAGGAGCAAGTCGACTTCCGGGGTCACCAATGTTGCGGGCCAAGAGTAGGTTGTGACTCAAAAGCGAGATGAAAGCAACTGAGTAACTTTATTACGACAAGTCGAGTATATATACACACAAGGTCCCAGTAAAAAGGTCACTAAATACAGACATGCTATTTCTTGTCAACCGGCAACCGGTTCTGTTAACAGTTAACAATGGAATATGCAGACATGTTAAAATATGTTGCTGTCAGTGCGAGGGGAGAGTTAAGATACAAAGGATAATATATACAAAAAAGAGGAATGTCGTTACTATGTACGCTCGTGTGACACACGGGTGGTACACTTTTTTCACTTACCCTAAAAAATGCTACATACAGTAAGTCCGTCTTAGATGAATTTTCATTCTTACCTTGTTTGCAAGAATATTCAGTATTTTGCTCATTCTAATTATCGTATATTTACTCATATTTCTGATATGGCTAAAGATTACCAATTTTCTATATCTTTTGGAATTTGAATTCCTTCTCAACAGTCAGTAGGAAGGTATCAAATCAGGTTGATCAGGTCCTATATCCTGCCTCTCTCTTCTGTGGACATTTTCCCCAAGGAGCTATGTTGATATTTTTGTGGCCTATTGCACGACTGCTATTAGCTTATGTTGTTGGTATGCCATGAGTAAGACCCTCATCCTTTGTAAATCAAATTCTTTGTCATACTGTCTGCTGTAGCCAAAGCAGCTGCATCTCCCCAATTCGCTATCTCAAGTGGTATTTCTCAGGTATAGTCTTTATTCCACATAATTTTTTCTTCCTGTTACCAGTGACCATTTCCATCCATACCCTTTCTTCCTCTTCTAAATCATGCGCAGGTTGTTCTTCTCCTCACAAATCTCTCTCAATCCCACCAAAGCCTATTACTCTATGTTATAAGTATTCATGGAGGGACAAATAGTCCTTTTTTTTCTTGCAATGTTTTTAAGTCTATTTTGTTTTTCGCTCTTTGCGTTGTGCCTACTTTACTTCAAAATTAATTTTAGAGAACATGGAAACTAAACCATTTCAATATATCATACTTGTGGGATTTTTTTTATAGATATTTGCATATCTTTGAAGTATATCATTGAAAATTTGTACACTTCTTAGAACAGTCTATCAAGTTTTATAAGAAATCAATTGATCCGTCTAAAATTATTTTCCTCACATCTGGGGAGGCCCCTAACGCAATCCTATTCCCGAGGGAATGAAGTAGAAGGCTGTTCATCTATTAGATTACCTAAAATTGACTTTGCCTACCTTTGTATTTATTAGATATTAATTTGCCTATTGATATCAAAAGATTCTTGATTTTGCTCTGTGCCTCTTACAGTCTTATCCTCGTTTTGATCTTCTGGTTTTAGTATTAAATGTCTAAAGGTCACTCACGAATGACAAAAGTATTTGACAATTCAGTGCCATAGAGACTGACCAGCTCGCAATACCCCTCTTCACTAAGCAAAGACCATGGAAGGCCATGCAACTGGGCTCGAATTCCCGTCCAACACATTGCCAGACAAGAATATTTCCAATAGACAACCGAAAATTCATTAGACAAAAATATGCTTACTATTTTATTTTCTTCCTTGCCTGTATTTTATGATAATATTCCTAAGCCACAAGTCCATTTACAAATTTCTTATGCATTGCCAGCCTACCAGTGGCGTGTTTTCTTGAATGTTATGATCCTATAGGCCTATGTGTTTAGGTAAGAGTGTGGAACTCTATGGTTTATTCTATTCTGTTAGATATCAATAACTTCATCATCATTTAATTGTGAAATTTAGACTTTTGTTAAGTTTTCTACTTTTACAAGTCAACTTTTTCCTGTTTTCAATGAAATAGTTCGCTTTTGTGTAAGTTACTTTCTCAGGACTGCACTAAGGCATTTAACATCCTCATATAGCACTCCAATAGTCTGACCCATTCAGACCGAAGCTCAGGTAATGTGACCCTAAGAAATGGGACTCTAGTTATAATTTTGTCTTGTATAGAACAACATTAATTTGGGACCTTGTGTAATCACTATCTTGTGTTTGACACTACATTATATCAAATCTTTGTAATTTATGTGACCAATACAATGTAAAGTTGATAATGATTTTTAGTTTAATTAGAATATGTAAAACTATGGTATCAATTAAATATCCTGAACAAATATATTCATAATTAATGCTTCATAAACCTACATTTGTAATACTTTAATGAGGCTATATTTGAATCAGCTCTAAATAAGAGAGAATTCAGTAAAATCTCAAACTAATACCCATTACCTTTAATCTCTTTAGATTGGCCTAAGGTAACTTCCAAATCAAACTATATAGCTAATCGCCCAAGAACATCGTTTCCTCAGAAAGTAACCATCTCCAAAACTTGTTAGTTTTTGATCTCCAGATGAAACATTTATTTCACTTAGGGAAATTTTTAATTTGAATTCTTGGCGTCATTTCATTATAGCATGATTTATGTATTTGGTAAAAATTCTTCCATTTCTATTGACATCGAGACTTCACAAGTGTTAAAACAAAATTCCTCAAAGATATAAGCAGGTGCTTGAGAGTGTGCCTTTGGAATGGACGGTGTTTGGACACTGCTTTTATTAGCTCGGCTATCTGGGTTGGGAGAGATATAGGGAGGGCCAGGGATGTCTCCAAGGTAAGAAAGAAGATAGAAGAATCTGAAACGTTTGATATGGTAATATTTGAAATAACGTGGAGAGAGAGAGAGAGAGAGAGAGAGAGAGAGAGAGAGAGAGAGAGAGAGAAGAGAGAGAGAGAGAGAGAGAGAGAGAGAGAGAGTGGGATACCATTGATAGCACCTGAATGATAGTTCTGTTAAATGTATATATTTCACGATGAAGTTTCATAAGAGCAAAGTAAAACATAGTCAGACGAAACAAGGAGAATTTTGCATGTGTTGCTACTGAAGGGGTGATGCATTTAATACTCGCTTCTTAACTTTAGAAAGATATCTTAAAATTCACTTATTAGTTAGGTATTTGCTGTAAATTCTGTAAAACATTAGTATGGTGTTAGTTTTTTTTTTTTGGGGGGGGGGTATTATTCTCATAATTAGTGATAATTTAATGGCATGTATATACATATATAATATATATACTGTATATATATATATATATATATATATATATATATATATATATATATATATATATATATATATGTATATATACATATATATATATATATATATATATATATATATATATATATATATATATATATATATATATATATATATATTTCCAATAACTATCTCTGGTAATGTAAGCGGGAATTATTCAATGCGTGTTAATTGATTGAGAATTTTATTAACAATAGTGATAACAATTTAATGAGACAGCATTATATTAAGAAGACCCATTCCGTCATCGGTTATGATTTTAGGTATTAAAGTTAAAATGTAATGAAACTAAAATTAGAGTAAATACCTAAAAAAAATTTTACTGGATGTGATAAGAATAATAGTTTTAGAAGGTCATATTATTATTATTATTATTATTATTATTATTATTATTATTATTATTATTATTTTTTTATTACTAGCCAAGCTACAACCCTAGTTGGAAAAGCAAGATGCTATAAGCCCAAGGGCTCCAACAGGGAAAATAGCCCAGTGAGGAAAGGAAATAAGGAAATAAATAAATGATGAGAATAAATTAACAATATATCATTCTAAAAACAGTAACAGCGTCAAAACAGATATGTCCTATATAAACTATTAACAACATCAAAAACAGATATGTCCTATATAAACTATTAACAATGTCAAAAAATGATATGTCATATATAAACAATAAAAAGACTCATGCCAGCCTGGTCAACATAAAAACATTTGCTCCTACTATGAACTTTTGAAGTTCTACTGATTCAACTACCCGATTAGGAAGATCATTCCAATACTTGGTAACAGCTGGAATAAAACTTCTAGAATACTGTGTAGTATTGAGCCTCATGATGGAGAAGTCCTGGCTATTAGAATTAACTGCCTGCCTAGTATTATGAACAGGATAGAATTGTCCAGGGAGATCTGAATGTAAAGGATGGTCAGAGTTATGAAAAATCTTATGCAACATGCATAATGAACTAATTGAACGACGGTGCCAAAGATTGATATCTAGATCAGGAATGAGAAATTTAAAAGACCATAAGTTTCTGTCCAACAAATTAAGATGAGAATCCGCAGCTGAACACCAGACAGGAGAACAATACTCAAAACAAGGTAGAATGAAAGAATTAAAACACTTCTTCAGAATAGATTGATCACCGAAAATCTTGTAAGACTTCCTCAATAAGCCAATTCTTTGTGCAATTGAAGAAGAAACAGATCTAATATGTTTCTCAAAAGTAAATTTGCTGTCGAGAATCACACCTAAAATTTTAAAAGAGTCATACAAATTTAAAGAAACATTATCAATACTGAGATCCAGATGTTGAGGAGCCACCGTCCTTGACCTACTTACAATCATACTTTGAGTATTGTTAGGATTCAACTTCATACCCCATAATTTGCACAATGCACTAATTTTAGCTAAATCTCTATTAAGGGATTCACCAACCCCAGATCTCCATTCAGGGGATGGAATTGATGCAAAGAGAGTAGCATCATCTGCATATGCAACAAGCTTGTTTTCTAGGCCAAACCACATGTCATGTATACATAGTATGAAAAGTAATGGGCCAAGAACACTACCCTGTGGAACACCGGATATCACATTCCTATACTCACTATGGTGCCCATCAACAACAACTCTTTGAGATCAATTACTTAAAAAATCAATAATAATGCCAAGAAACGACCCACCCACTCCCAACTGTTTGAGTTTGAAAACAAGGGCTTCATGATTAACACGGTCAAAGGCAGCACTAAAATCAAGGCCAATCATACGAACTTCTTGACCACAATCAAGGGATTTCTGTACAGCATTGGAGATTGTAAGAAGGGCATCACATGCTCCAAGGCCTTTACGAAAACCAAATTGCAAACTAGGGAATAGATGATTACCTTCAGCAAACCTATAAAGACGCTTTGCCAGAACACGTTCAAAAACTTGAGATAATATGGGAGTTATGAAAACTGGGCGGTAATCAGTGGGACTTGAGCTACCACAAACACATTACCAATTCTCCAACAAGTGCTAAAAGCTCCTCTTCTTGGTAACTTGCGCAAAATAACAGATAACTTTGGAGATAAGAAATCTGCAGTCTTTATAAAAAACAAAGGAAAATACCATTTGGGTCTACACCTCCATAAGCATCAAGGTCCAACAACAGAGCTTTAATCTCACGAGATCAAAAAGCTAAACTAGTTAGTTTAGCCTCAGGAAAACAGGAATGAGGAAGTTTAAGTTATACATTACTCTGTTTACTGTCAAAAACATCAGCCAAAAGGGTTGCCTTTTCCTTTGGACAGTGAGTGACTGAGCCATCTGGTTTAAGTAAAGGAGGAACTGTTGCATCTACACCAAAGAGTGCAGATTTAAGGGTAGACCACCATTTACGTTCCTGAGTTGTACCAGAAAGGGTTTCTTTTATGGTTAAATTGTACTCCTTTTCAGTTGAGGCATAAACTCTCTGAGCAAAAGCTCGAAGCTGAGTATAGTTGTTCCAGGTCAAATCTGATCTGTTACCCTTCCAAAGGTGATAGTCCTCCTGCTTCTCCAAATAAGCACGTCTACACTCATCACTCAACCACGGTTTATACAAACAGAATTTATGATTTTATGCAAGATTTTCTTGTGAATATGGCTGCTTATGTACATAAAACTTTGATGTATATAAAAAGACGGATTGGCGAGCTTGTCTGCAGGTATAGAATACCATAGAAGGACCATCAAACAAATGAGATTGGAAGAAAATGCCTGAGGCCTTTGTCCTGCAATGGACTAGTTATGGCAGATTTATACACACACACACACACACACATATATATATATATATATATATATATATATATATATATATATATATATATATATATATATATATATATATATGTAATATATATATATATATACATATATATATATATATATATATATATATATATATATATATATATATATATATATGTATGTATATATATATATATATATATATATATATATATATATATATATATATATATATATATATATATATATATATATAAAGTTCATAAATGGATATGCATTTATGTGTGTGCGTGTGTTTATGTTTATTAGGTTGCTACTCTCTCTCTCTCTCTCTCTCTCTCTCTCTCTCTCTCTCTCTCTCTCTCTCTCTCTCTCTCTCACTCGTAGCTTTGAAACATTAACTTCATAATGTTGAAACTATATGACAGCGTTATTAAAATGATTTTGTATTTCTGTTTTAGGTGTATCCTTAAAATATCTATTAACTCAATGGCTATATAGTGTTTGATTGTACGAACCCCGTCATTGGAAAGGAATAAAACCAAATGTTGCAGTAATGACAATAAATGTAAATAATGGCTGTAGAAATTGTTAGATTAAATTATTTTTCAGAGACAGTTCTCATTTTTATTAGAATATTTTTGTTCATATAACATCCTCTCGCTCTTCTTATTTCTATTGATAATGACGCAAATACATTTTTTTTTTAATTTTCATCATATTCCATTTGAAACATGTTTTATTTTTGTATTGAATATAATGTTTTTTGCCACCATTTATTTGTAAATTACTGCCTAAAGTCTGTATTGTAATTTTTATTACATTTTCTTTTGCATATATGAAGTTCATCTATGACACTGCAATATCCTGTATTTGAAAGAATACACTTCTTGTCCTTTTAACTGATTTGTAGCATTGATTTAGATGTAAAAATTTCATTGTATGTAATTTCTTACATCCCCCAGAACGACATTTTCTGCTATTTTTCTCATTTGGTTATGGATTATCTTATCAATCTGAGATGTAAGTTCATAAAAACTAATTTTCCTTCATTCTCTTGTATCGTTCTTCCCTTTATATTAATTTTTACGTTTTCTTTATTCTTATCTACATGTTTGAGACATCCCTCGTCCTATTTATTTTCTTGGTGTAGAAAGTATATTTAAAAACTTGAATTATCCAGTGCACATCAAAGTTGGGCTCTAAGGACGGAAAGCAAAACAGAAAACACAGCAATGATGCAAATACTATTTTTCAACCATTTCAAATGGAATTAGGTTATATCCAGATCTACTCTGGGACTCTTTTCTTTTATTTTTACACCACTTTTTATTACATTCAATTGTTTCGACGTTTATTATTGTCTGATTTTACAGGACATGGATATTGTAAGGATATTTGCACTCTATATGAAAGGTAAATTAAGTTCAAGATATGATTACATACCATACCAAATATGCATATTATTTTCTTACCTTTATAAAATATAAAAAACTGATTTGGCGGTGCTTTTGTTCTGTTCCTTTATGTGACAATGACTCGAATTGCTTTATTACGGCCAAAAGGATTTTGTGATGAGAGCGTGAGGGACACGTGGCAAATGTCCAACGATAATAAAGTTATATTTGGGAAAAGATTTTCGAGGGATTTAAAGGATTCTCGTAAAAAATTGCCACTGTATCCAAATGTTCACCGCTCCTGTAAGTCTTTAAAATCTCTTCATATGTAAATGTAACGTCTTTGTGTTTTTGACATTAGTCTAGTTCTAATGAGTCCGGAGTCCGTTCATGTTATAAACGCCCCTCACCTCTTTTGTTTCATTTATATGTTTATTCATATTTGCATATCAGATTGTGTCGTTATGTGTACGGAATCACGCATCAGTTTGTGTTAAGCGGATTTCTTAACGCCAAGAATACAGTGTTTTAACAGCATAGACTGAGTAAAATATGGAAAAAAAAAATTTTTTTTATAAAGTCCTCTGAAAATGTTCAACCCATCAGAGGCACTAAGGATCACAATGGAGTTGAGTGAGTGGCGCCGTCAGAGATTGGCGTTTTTGTTAATGAAATCTTGAATCTCAAAACTCTCTCTCTCTCTCTCTCTCTCTCTCTCTCTCTCTCTCTCTCTCTCTCTCTCTCTCTCTCTCTCTCTCTCTCTCTCGTTGAGTTCTAAAGCATATATTTACTTTTTAATAAATATTATGAAAGACAGAATACGACAAAAGAGTAGATATGGTGTTATAAATTATGGAAAGTTTTTCAGTTGAAATCATTATTATAATAAGTCTTTGTATCTGTTCCATTCCAAGTAGTGTTTTCCTCTTCTTTTTTTCAAAACATGTGTAAATTTTCATCCTGGTCTCAAATTGTCAACGGTGTTTTATCAAAGTAGAATCTGGTATTGCTACTAGTATTTAGTGGAACATTAAACTTTATCATTGTAGTAATCTTTCTCAGGGATCTTCTCTCTTTGTTCCATCTACTGCTATGCATTTAAAGATAAGACTCACTCCATAAATGTTGAGTGATTATGTGATAATTGTGGAAAAATAATTGTATAAGTTAATGATTTTATTTTATATAGTTTGTCTGGTCCATTTGTAGCTGTATCTATTATTAGTACGTATTTCCTTTCATTGTGATTCCTGGTCATTTGTTATAAGGTAGATTATAGTTTTGCAGCAATGTTAAGTCAGAGAGTTTTGGGTTATAATGAATACAAAGTAAATCTCTTCATAGAGTAAATTTCTTTATCGTAGTTCCTCTAACTCGTTCTATCGTTCCTCCTTCTGTCCGAGGTTATTAGCTGTTTGTACGTATCGTGTCCTAATTATGCAAAAAAAAAAAAAAAAAAAAAAGAAAAAGAAAGGTGGGTATCTAAACATAATTTTATTAGTTCTAGCATTTTGAGTTGTCTGTGTAGTCTATTAGATTATGTGAACATACGAATGAAAAATGTTACACGTAGAATGACTTTAGTTTTTAGTTTTTGGGATGATTTGTGACGTTGGCGATGATTAGACTATGATATGCATTATGAGTTTATAAGTTTCATAGGATTTGCAGCAATATAGTAATAAAAATTACATTTTGTAAGGAAAAATAAAGGAGATTTTGGTTGCAATGTCGTTATAAAAGCTAATGACAATAATACCACTTATAGTTGAATTGCGTCTGTGAGCATATGAACTTTGGATTCTCTTACGGTGTGAATAAGCTTTTGCACTTATTAAAAGAAACTGCACGCTAATGTACAAAAGACGTCAAAGAAACGTTTAATTAAGGTCTATTTCACCTATCACAAATTCCAATCTTCAACCTTACGCCCTATAAATCCAGCCCTTCATGCAATTCTTCTAGTAGTACTCATAGTGCGAGGCGCCAGTTAGGTGATAACTGAGAGGCGAGGTGAATGCAACTAAAGTTTCTGAAACAATCATCAAGTTTTTATACAGCGACTTGCGACCAACAATGTCACAAAAATTCAAACAGGAAACAGCTTGTGCTAGAATGAAAACACAGGATGGTCTATCAACAGTGCAGGGAAGAGCTAGTGATATGATAAAAAATCAAAACCATTACTGTGTACAAGCGTGTATGAAACACGTGCGGTACATGGCTCCCCCTCTAATTATGACATACATGTGAAATAGGGTGCCCTTCTCTAGAGAGGCTTACTTAAGGCAGGTCATCTGGCAAGAGATATGTTGGTTTTAGGCGGTCAATGGAGACCCAGTCTTCTTTGACACGAAAGTTGATGCAGAAAGTCTTTGGCGCACATTGAATCACGAGGGAAGGGCCCATGTAAAGGGTTCTAGTAGTGGCTTGCAAGTGCCGTTGTGCATGAAAACGTGTCTTGCCAAATGTTTGTGTTTTTTGGCTGGAGGTTTGTAAGTCTGGTGGCATGGAGTAAATTTTCCCACAACGGGATGTAGGCGCTGGAGATTATTGATTGATGATGAGGACTGATAAAGTTCGGCAGGGACGACAAATGGATGGCCATGTACCATATCTGCTACCAAAACATCCAAGTAGTCTTTAGGAGTGGTCCTTAGTCCCAGGAGGACTCAGGGAAGCTGGGTAACCCAGTTGGAGTCCTTGCACTGGGACATCAAAAATCTTTTGAAGGTGCAGTGAGAACGTTCAACCATTCTGTTGGCAGTAGGGTTATAGACAGTTGTCTGATTTAAGGTGATACCCAGTAGACTCGCTAATAAGGCAGATGTACACGAGGTAGACATTGCAGTTTCAATGGAGTGGCTTCAGGCCAACAAGTGGAGAGGGGAATGACGTTAAACAGGCAACGATGTCCTTGTGATGTGGGTAGGGAACCTAAAACATCAACGTGAATATGGGCAAAGTGCCTCTGAGGTTGAGGAAAGGTGCCCACTCCTGAATCTGTGTCTCAATGCCAGTTTGAGGTTTGACATGAAGTACAGGCGTGGACCCAATCCTTAGTATCCTTAGTAAAGCCATGCCAAATGAACTTCGTCTTCAGTAGCTGTTCAGTAGAACACTGCGAGCTATGTGAAAGGTCATGAAGGAAATCAAACACCTGTCAGCGCATGGAAGCAGGTATCCCCGGCCTAGGTCTACCAGTACTGACATCACAGAAGAGGGTGGCAATGTAGCTGTCGAAAGGGACGTCCTCACAACTGAAAATATTGCAGGATGACCTACATGCTTGGTACTCTGGATCTTTTTATTGGACTTCTGCCTAGACATTTTAGTCCAATCCCAGGTGAATGGTGGCCAGTGTGTTTCTTGCTAGGGCATCGGCAATGGGACTCATTTTCCCAGGGATGTGATGAAGTGTACAATTTTATTCAGCCATGGTGGAGAGATGTTAGCGTTGACAGGCCGACCAGGCATCGGACTGTCAAGTCAAGGCGTGTACCAGAGGCATGTGGTCCGTGCGAATGACAAAGGGTGTATCTTGCAAGAAGTGGTGACAGTGACGGACAAGCAAGTGCATTGCCAGCAATTCGTGGTCGGTGGGAGAGTAGCCGCATTCTGCTTTGGATAATTTTCTACTGAAAAAGGCCAATGGGCGGGCGATCCATTGACCACCTGCTTTTGCACTGCCCCAATATTGATGGTGTGGCATCGGTGGAAAAGAGTGATGCATGTGGCATGGGAAAAGTGAGAGCAGCAGCAGTTAATAGGGCATTCCTTGCATTGTAGAAGGCTGCTTCTTTAAAGGATTTCAATTCAGGTTTTATGGCTTGGCCTTGTGGGAGGCATAGAGGGGGCCAAGAGAGGCGGCGATGACTGGCAGGAAACAGTGATAGTTGTTGATCATGCCCAAGAATTCTTGCAGTGCTTTAACGGACGAGGGCATGAGGAAGTTCTGAACGGTTAGAGTTCTCTTTGCTTGAAGGTACACCCAGGCACATTATTCTATGTTTAATTATTTCCGTTTCTCACCGGGCTATTTTCCCTGTTGATGACTTTAGGATCATAGAATCTTTCTTTTCCAAATAGGGCTATAGCTTAGCTAATAATAATAATAATAATAAGAAGAAGAAGAAGAAGAAGAAGAAGAAGAAGAAGAAGAAGAAGAAGAAGAAGAAGATCTGGATACGAAAGTAAACTAAAGTAGACGATATTCTAGCAACAAGAAAGAAAAAGAAATGGATATTATAACAGACGGATAAAAGACTATCGGAATGTGTCCCTAGAGATTGCAAACGAAGCAGGGGAAAGAAGAGAAGGCGATGGATCAACGAACTAGGAAAATTTGTTGGTATAGACTGGTCTAGAAAGACCATTAACAGAGGGGAGGGTAAGGACATGTCTGAGGCCTTTTCCCTGCAGAGGACTATCAACGGCTGATATATATATATATATATATATATATATATATATATATATATATATATATATATATATATATATATATATATATATATATATATATATATATATATATACATCCCTAACAGTCTCTGATACTTTCATTATGTGGTAAGAATGGGTAATGCTCTTCAAATATATTTCCCTTTATGCGATGGAAAAGCTTAGTTTCCGTCAAATCCATCCTGCAACTTCGTAATGGAATGCCGTGTTGATATTCAAAATGCAATCGATGAATACACCTGCTCAGTCTTTTATACGCTGTTCCTTGATGCATTCCCATTTGGAAAGGTCACAGAGAGCCATTTCCTGATATATTGTGATGTTTCTCTTTCCCGCCTCGATTTAGTAGGTGCAGTCTTTCACCCCATGAGATGCGGTAATGTCTCTCAGTTTCTTTCTTCATTCTCCCGGGTGGTTATTACTTTTCCATTTATGGTGTTGGTTTTCTGATGCGCCTTTCTTCCTCTCCAAGGTTATAACATTTCTCGCTCCATCGCCAGTCCGTATCGTGTTACGTCGGAGGTAAAATTGTTCTATGTGATTCAACTGATATTCGATAAGGCAAACGTTCTTATGGTGCAATTTCTTTCCGGATCTTTTTCTTTGTTCATTTCGTGCCATTCCCTCGGGAGTATTTGTTTAATCACCTAAATGTATATGAATTGTTCAATGTGTTATTGTTCACGTATATGTAAAAGCATTCTTCGTTTTTTTTTTTTTTTTTTTTTTTTTTTTTTTTAGTATATTAACTCACATTGCCTCCAGATTTCTCCGTTGTTTTTATATGTTTATCACGCGTACAAACAAACCATGAGTTTATTAAGATGTTTTGAAAGCCATTGGCTGCTAGCGCGTGTAGACCACTCGGATTTCTAAATTACTATTCGCTTTGCTAGTGACTTAACTCAAACAAGTTACTTTCATAATATTGTTTTATAAACTGGTAAACTTAAGATTTAGAAATATTACCCTGAGTCGAAATTCTGAAATTTCTAAGGATACTTTTTATATACATATTTATATGAATTACCGCCGATATATGAATCAAAGAGCTTTAAATATTAAGTTGAATCTTATTATAACTCGTAGTTTATTAACTTTATTGTTATCATTAGAGACCCTTTGATATATATGGAGATTTTACTTCTACTTTTTGTCTTAAAAAAAATCCAATATGTTTGTTGGTTTTAAAGCCGGTTTCATTTCTAATCATTAATTCATATCGTTACCTGTTCATAAGGATGAACTGTCTTCATACACGACAAACAACACATCATTAATTTTGTGTGTGTGTGTGTGTGTGTGTGTGTGTGTGTGTGTGTGAAGACCCATTAAGTTAAAACAATAGTTTATAAAAGTTTCTCATTGCTTTTATTACCTCCAACCTAGATATAGTTTTTTGAGTGAATAGTAATATATATTTGATATGATATTCCTGTTTTCGAATGTGCGTAGAAATATCCCTGAAAAGGCTTCTGAACTTTCCCATCATTCGTAACCCATGACTCGGAGAGTGCAGCGCATTAGCTGTGTAGTTCATTGATTCTCGAAAGTCATTATTATAGGAAATCTTTATAATGAGAAGACTGAGAGCCATTGCAGATCTCTAATCATTGTCTCGATTACCATGACCACTTTAGTCTCGCACCTTTCGCAACTGAAAGAATGGATCATGTTGTTTTATTAAAGGCAATATGGCCAAATGATATTTTCATCACTAGAGAATTTGGTTCGAAATAGAAATTGAAAACATAAATAGAGGTTAGAAGGATAAGATCACGTACATTTTCATTTGCTATTATTTTTCGAACGGACGTTCGATAATTAGCAAGCTAAAAGGGTCAATTTGCATTGTCCGTAATAAGTAATAAGGTCTTAAACTCGAAAACGATATTGTAATCTAATGAGAGAGAAGTCCAATATTAAACTTCAGAATATGAGATATTCTCACAACAAGGGCATTTAAATGTGTTATTATTGAAATGATAATATATTTGTAAGGTAAACAATACTATTTGTGTCTCGTTTTACGTAGTTTATACGCTGTTCTTTCCTGCTTACACCTTATTCTGAGTCCACTGCCACTTGAAATCAACCGGAAATTATTCATATACTGAATCATTATTGCAGTTATGAATGCAAACGCCGAAGAGTTATAATTGTTTTTTATTTTATTCTATTTTATTCAGTTAGGTGTTTGAGTATTAGTTACCCTAGATTCAAAGACCTTTATATATATATATATATATATATATATATATATATATATATATATATATATATACATATATATATATATATATATATATATATATGTATATATATGTATATATATATATATATATATATATATATATATATATATATATATATATATATATATATATATATATATATATATACTGTATATATACAGGTATATATATATATATATATATATATATATATATATATATATGTGTATATATATATATATATATATATATATATATATATATATATATATATATATATATAACTTCAACACCTAATATGTTCCATTCAAGCTCAATTCCCTCATTTGTGCTCACCCATCCCTAATACATACCATCCTAATATCTTGATGATTCAGTCTATTTCCCCATGGGATCCCCAAAACAAAATCTAAATCCACCTCAACGTCGTCTTTTATTTTTTCTCCAGCTTTAGGTCCTCCTGCCCATGTTTCTGAGCTGTCCATCTTCACTAGTCTGACTATAACACAATAGATTTAAATTATTAGATTACTTGGCATTCTTTATGCTCATAGCATCAGTTTCACTCTTGTCCTATTGGTATAAAGTAGTGTAAATATTTGAAATTATCTACCTAAGTCAAACCTAAGCCCCTGTTACCTTTTATAGATATCTTAGTCCCAACTTGAATGCTAGACGCCATAACATGTTTTACTCAAACTGTATATGCCTTCATAGAACGGTATTTAAGTTATACTTGCTATTCCATTACCGTACGCTGAAATTCTTTTGTCTTTGAAGTAATCACTAGATCATCTTCATTTAACCAATCTTAAAGGTATTCTATTCCTCACTCCTCCACTTCTTACATCCTTAACCGAAATGGACAGAAAGGGGCGGGCCTTAGTTTTTTTCGAACAAACATAATGCCTTTTTTTTCCTGAAATTTGCCCATATAAACAAAAAAATTCATTTTTTTTCCGGATATTTGTTCTCATATACGCAGAAATAATACCTTTTTTGAGGGGATATTTGCTCACTTAAACTCCAGAATAATACTTTTTGGACATTGTCTTTTTCCCACACTAAATACTTTTTTCTGGAAATTTTATGTCATGAGCTTTAAAATATCACCTTTTCGGGTAATTTGCTCTCTCAAACACTACCAAATTCTTGCCCTGTTATTCCCACTAAACGTTTGCACTCACAGAAACACCCATATATATATATATATATATATATATATATATATATATATATATATATATATATATATATATATATATATATATTTATATATATACATGCATATATATATATATTTATATATACATACATACATATATATATATATATATATATATATATATATATATATATATATATATATATATATATATATTTATATATATATATATATATATATATATATATATATATATATATATATATATATATATATATGTATATATATATATAACTAGATAGATAGATTTACAAAAATAAATGCAGCCGTTTTTTGTCCAATGCAGGACATAGGTCTCAAACATGCCTAGTTAGATAGGAAGACCCCATCTCTCCGAACTTATTTACAGCATGCTTAGAACAAGATTTTTTTCATTTAGATTGGGAAACAAGTAGGAGTTAATATTAATGGGGGGACACCTTAACAACTTAGGATTTCCAGATGAAATTGTAAAATATGGTTAAGGATTTCAATAGATGAAGCAGAAATGAGCGACTGAAAATGAATATAAATAAAACTAAGATAAATTTCAATGAAAATACAGCGAAACAGCAAATAAGGGTTATGAAAAAAAGCCTAGAGATTTTTACTGAATATGGGTACGTGGGAGAAATAGTAATTGTTTCACCAGGACATGAGACCGAAATTAAGAGAAGACCTAACATGGAATTTTGAGCTTTTCGTAGACAAAGTGAGATTTTGAAATACAAAATGCCACCTTTTCTAAAAGAGAAAAGTATTGAATGAGATTTTTATACCAGTTTTAACTTAAGCATCGGAAACTTGGAACCTTACAAAAGACTTAGAAAATAATCTATTTACAACTAAAAAAGCTATGGAAAGGATAATGATGAGTATAAAACTAAGAGGCAGAAGAAAAGCAACATGGATATGAGAGCAAACTAAAGTAGAGGTTATTCTAAAAACATGTAAGGAAAAGAAATGGGCATGTGCAGGACATATAATGAGAATAACAGATAATAGATGGACATTAAGAAATACAGAATGGGTCCTGAAATATTACAAAAGAAGCAGAGGAAGGAAGAAAAGACTATGGATTATCGAACTAAGAAATTTTCGTGAGTGTGGACTGGCATAGAAAGATCATAAACCTTGGGAGGAAAGATATAGATGGAGGGGGCATACGTGGTCAGCCCTGTACCAATCTGTTTAACTGCGCCTCACCTAACTGTACGGGCAAAAGTCTTGGTTTTCCCGCATAACCACGCTTTTTTCATTCATATCTTTTATGCAATTATCTTAGGAGTGCAAAATATATTTCGAAATTATGATGGAACATTATATATATATATATATATATATATATATATATATATATATATATATATATATATATATATATATATATATATATATATAGTTTTAAACATTAGAAAACATTGTGTTTTTTTATAGATATCTTAATAACGGCAAATATCAAGAGGTAATGTCAAGTTTTGAAATTCATCTTTCTGTCAAGGATAATCCCTATGGTTAATACAGATCATAAAAACAGATAAATCTGCGGAGAAAACAAAAGCTCTAATTACTGGCTATTGCAAAGGAAAGATGAAGTTGTATAATTTGGTATCTCTAAGGAACTAAGCACAGCAGACTTCATGGCAAGTAGTGTGATCTCTCTCTCTCTCTCTCTCTCTCTCTCTCTCTCTCTCTCTCTCTCTCTCTCTCTCTCTCTCTACACACACACATTTATATATATATATATATATATATTTATATATATATATATATATATATTTATATATATATATAATATATATATATATATATATATATATATATATATATATATATATATATTCTCTCTACACACACACACACATATATATATATATATATATATATATATATATATATATATATATATATATGTGTGTGTATATATATATAT
>NC_090740.1:59592982-59607982 GCF_036898095.1 Palaemon carinicauda
AGAGATGAGAAGTTTGAAGAAGAGGCCAGACTATTCGGTGTATGTTTAGGCAAAGAGGAAATGAGCCGTAACTAGAGAAAGGGATTCTATGTAGTACTGGCTTGCCACTCAAAGGATCCAATAATTCTCTAGCGGTAGTATTTCAACAGGTGGCTGGTGGCTTGGCCAATATAGTACCTACAGTTGTTGTATATATATGTATATATAGCATACACTCACACACATACACACACACACACCCATATATATATATATATATATATATATATATATATATATATATATATATATATATATATATATATATATATATATATATATATATATATATATATATATATATATATATATATATACGCATATGAAGAGACATGTCCGAAGTCTTTGTTCTGTAGTGGACTGGTTACGGCTGGCAATGATGATAACGATGATGATGATGAAAGTATGAGATCTGTTCGAATTTTTCACTCAATATTTTTCAACATAATTCTAGCTCTTCTTGGTTTGCTTATGAGTTACATGAAACGATTTAAAATCAGCGTATAGATCATTTAGAAAATCACTTAAAACGATTATGTTAATTCTTCTATTCACTATATTCTGATTTTTTAAATGTACGAAACGCTCTATAAACTAAGCACATTTGAAAAAGTTTAGATTTTACAGATTACGTTTCTTCACCATTTGCATGTTCGCAAAGTTTCGGCGGAAAGTTAGTTTTAAGTATTTTTATTGAAACAATTTAAAGTACGTTTAGGATTTTAAATTTTGTTCAATTAAAAGTTATCAACTCGTCTTTTGGTTATGCATGGTCAGTGATTTCCTATACGGAAGTTTTTAAACTTTGCTGGCATTAAAACTTGAAAATGAATTTTACTCAGGTGGCTTTCAATTTTCTTCGCGTATTTAATGCTTAGGCTGAGGGGGAGGAGCGAAAGTAAACAAAGGAATAGAAATGAATCGTTCCTTAGGAACGTTAGCTACATTTCTTATAAAAAATATGCATTGTAGGAAAGTGGAAAACCAAAAGCAATGGGAATTTAGAAAGGGGACGGTAAGCAGGAAAGAAATTTAGCAAAAATTTCTTTCTTTATTGTGACGTTCGGGTAGTCAATATTAGTATGCAGACCCTTTTAGAGGTCAATATATAAAATTACGGTTTTTAAACGTTTATAAATCGATAAGGCATCATATCATCACCTCTCTTGGCTCTGACCGTCTTTCTTTCAAATATTACAAGTTTATAAAAGCATAATGTGATATATATATATATATATATATATATATATATATATATATATATATATATATATATATATGTATGTATGTATATATATATATATATATATATATATATATATATATATATATATATATATATATATATATATATATATATAAATATATTCATAAATATGAAGATATATATATATATATATATATATATATATATATATATATATATATATATATATATATATATATATATATATATATATATATATAAACGGATTTTGAGCGTAGTGAAAAATCTATTTTTGGGTGAAAGAGCCATGTCGTCCTGATGGAAGTTCCTTCGTTGGTAGCTTCCTAAGTTATATGTGACTACACTGATATATCCCAGAGAATTTACCGAAGGTACCCAGAATTCTAACTCCTGGAGCGAGTATCCCTTAAATCTCTCCAAGGGATATCACGTAAGGACGTATCTTGACACGTCTCATAGCTATTTACGCCCCAAATAGCCTTTCATTACGAGAGGGAATGTGGCAAGAAAAATAGGAGAGTCTTAGAGAGGTAAACACTCGACTCTCCTAATGTACTGTAAAATAGTTCGGGCTTCCGCTGCTATGCGGCGCCACCAACCATTCTTCCATAGCTTTTAAAGTATTTATTACAGATACAGTACCATAGGGAGGGATAAACACCCTTTAACCAAAGGAGGGTGGGTCCATCATGACGACATGGCTCTTTCACCCAAAAATAGATTTTTCATTACGCTCAAAATCCGTTTTTTGGGCTTAGGCCATGTCGTGCTGATGGAAGTTTACCAGAGCATTAATGTATCTGTGGATTTAATTGTGCCGTTATCTCGAGTTGACTATTTCCTAATTGGACATAAAGACCAAAGACACTTGATGTTATCGCAATACATCAATCAACTGAGCATGTCATGTGCCAGTTCTTCCTGCCCCCTACAGGGAAAGTCTGTATAGACTCTAGGAAAAAACCCGAGGATTGTGAGTTTAAGGAACAATTTAGCAAACAGAAGTATATTGTGTCATATATACGTAAAGAGTAGTTTGTATCAGGTACTGAATAGAGTACTGTACCTCCCAAGTCTGCCAATCAGACAAGTTTATGTTCACGTAGGAATCATAATGCAGTAACAAACATAGTAAAACCAAACTTATCTGTTTACATAACAAGGGATCTTGTCCCTCAAGATCTCAAGAGGGTCAAGGATGCTCTGAATATAATCAAATAATCTTACGGGTGAGATAGACGCAAAGATTCCTTCCATAGTTTATTAACAAGAAACACAGAAGTTATGATTAAATCATATATTTTATGCTATACATAGACATAAAAAGCATAATGGTAATAACAAAATAAATAGGTTTCGTCTACCAGAGAAACATTGCCACTCTATGAAATAGGAAATTTCAATAAATGTTATTACTAAAAACATCACGCATAAATATGCTGGCACACATGTCAAATATTATGCTTAAGTTCACTTAACTGAGTAAGACAGTGTATAATGTCCATATCGACACTCAATATCATGATATACCGAAGTCTATCATGTACACCCTTCACTAACAGTCCCAATTAGTGCACTGTCCTTTGCAGTAATCAAACTACAGGCTTTATTACACAGCCTGTAGCCACCACATGAAGTTTTATTTCTTGCAGTTGCCTCGCATAGTGCTTGAAAAATACTCTGGAGGACTTCCAACCAGTATAAGCACGCAGATTATCAAACGACATAGTTTCTCGGATCATGACCTGCGGGTGTACTATCAAGATCCGCTCTGCGAATAAAGTAAGTGATTTTCGCCCTTATCTGTTTCAAAGATAATGTCGAACCAGAAGTTTCTTTCCCAAAAGGTTGGCCTTCCCTAAAGTCTGAAGTTCTACGAAGATAGACCTTTAAGCATTCCACTGGACAGAGAGATGCTTCTTCCTTCAGAGGGCATATTCTCCAGGGGCCCCATCTCTTAGTGGGTAGCTCATTCTTGGCGAGAAATGTCGGATCCGGAAAGAGATTTAGTTCACCATTTGGTGTAAACTGTATGTGGCCGTCATCCCTCGAGAAGGCCACTATTTCACTAACTCTGGCTCCGTGAGGCTAGTGCAAATAAAAATATCACTTTCTGAGTCAAGTCTTTTTAGCGAGCAATCTTCATTGTTCAAGGTCGAAGCCAGATGAAGCACCTTATCCAAGGACCATGAAATAGCCCTAGGAGGGGCTGCAGGTCGGAGTTTAGCACAGGCTTTCGGAATCTTATTGAAGATTTCATTAGAAAAGTCCACTTGGAAGGCATAAAGAATCCGTCTAGCCAAGGCAGATTTGCATGTCGTAATCGTATTAGCCGCTAGTCCTTGTCCGTGAAGATGGATGAAGAAGGACAAGCAGAAATCCGTAGAAATCTCTTGAGGTTTCTTCGCCTTAACAAAGGCCACCCATTTCTTCCAGGAAGATTCGTATTGTCTTCTTGTTGACTTTGACTTGTACTCTTCTAAGAAGTTAATACTGTCTGCCAAAATCCCGAACCTTTTCTTGACCGCTAGGGTGAGAAAATCATGAGATGAATGTTCTGGGTTTTCTCTGATGAAGCGTAGACAGTCGATTTCTGTACTAGCGGAGTCAGAACTGGTTCTGGCAACGGGATCAGCTTCAGGCGTAGTTCTGTTATCAACGGAAACCATACACTGCCTGGCCACTTGTGGGCCACTATCGCTGCCCATCCCCAAGAGGATCTCAGTTTGTCGAGTGCTTCCAACAGAAGGTTGGTTGGTGGGAACAGGTAAATCCTGGACCACCTGCTCCAATCCGGGGACATTGCGTCCGTAGCTTCCGCTAGAGGATCCTCGTACGTGGCTATGTACCGGGCCAACTTCTTGTTGTCGCTCGTTGCGAAGAGATCTACTTGCAATCCTGGGACTTTGTTCAATATGAACGAGAAGGATCCTACGTCTAGGGACCATTCGGACTCTATCGGGCTGAACCTGGATAGAGCGTCCGCTGTCACATTGCGGAATCCTTGAAGGTGGATTGCTGATAAGTGCCATTTCATCTTCTTGGACTGATGAAAGATTGCTAGTATCACATGATTTAGCTGAGGCGATCTCGAACCTTGTCGATTTATGCATCTCATAACCACTTCGCTGTCTAGAACCAGACGAATGTGGATAGAGCGGCGAAGTTTCAGTTTCTTTTGGGAAAGAAACACTGCCATGGCTTCCAGGTAATTGATGTGGAAGAACTTGAAGAGGGGGAACCAAGTTCCCTGTACCTTTTGATGATGAGAATGACCCCCCCATCCTTCCTTTGAGGCATCCGTGTGGAGGGTGACTGCAGGAGGGGGTGGTTGCAAGGGTACTTTTCCTCTTAAGCTCTTCACTTCCGACCATGGCTTGAGAATTGATCGTAGACGACTTGGTAGTGGTCTTAGTAGGTCTCTTCGATCGTTGTAAGCAAATTTTCTCCAGATCCCTGATGCATCTTTTAGTCGTGCTCTCAAAAGTGGGTCCGTCAAAGAGGCAAACTGGAGAGACCCCAACACTCCCTCCTGTTGTCTTCTTGATATTCTTCGGGATTGAAGAAGATTTTTGACGGCCCCTGCTATCTCCTTTCTCTTTGCCATCGGCAACGAGAGGCAATGTGACTGTAAGTCCCAGTGAACTCCCAGCCACTGGAACTTTTGAGCTGGAGACAGCCGAGACTTTTTCAAGTTTATCTTGAACCTTAGATACACTAGGAACTGGATCACCTTTATGGAGGCTTGCACGCATTCTTCCTTGGATGCTCCCCACACCAGCCAGTCATCCAGGTAAGCCATTACCTGAACACCCTTGAGGCGTAGTTGTCGAGTAACTGCGTTCCCAAGCTTTGTAAATATTCTCGGTGCGATGTTCAAACCGAAGGGCATGGCTTTAAAGACATATCTTCTTTTCTGGAGCTTGAACCCTAAGTAGGGGGAAACCTGACGGTTGATTGGTATTCGCCAGTACGCATCCGTCATGTCTATGGAGACTGTGTATGCCCTTTTGGGCAGAAGGGTCCTTATGTGCTGAAGCGTCAGCATTCTGAACTTGTAGTTCACAATGAGCTTGTTGAGTGGAGATATGTCCAGAATGACTCTGAGCTTTTCCGAATCCTTTTTCGGAACACAGAATAGCCTTCCTTGAAACTTGATGGACTTTGCTTTCCGTATTACTTTCTTGTCCAGTAATTCCTGAACACATTCTTCCAAAACTGGGGTTGAAGGTTGGAAGAAATAAGGAAAGCTTGGTGTAGTCGGGTTCCAACTCCACCCTAGTCCCATCTTGATCAGGCTGTGGGCCCAAGGATCGAAGGTCCACCGATCCTAAAAATGGAGAAGTCTCCCTCCTACCGGCAGCGTCTCACTTAGAGTGCTGGTTGGAGGATTTACCTCCTTGGCCACGTCCACCCTTGTAGCCTCTTCCTCTGAAGGGGCGTCTAGAGGAACCTCGAAAGGATCCTCGAGACTTTGGCTTAAAAGAACCCGATTGCCTTTCAAAGGCTGGGGTGAAAACTGGTGATTGTGTCGCCAGTGTTTGGGGCACCAGTTGAAAGATGGTGGTAGGTTGTGCCACTGTGTGGGACACCGTGGCCACAGGAAGCTGTTGGTGTTGCTGTCTTGATTCAGAGGGCAACCGAGGTCGTTTAGACTTGTTCTTCGGCTGGGGACCTCCTTCAGCCGAAGATTTCCTCTTTGAGGATAAGCCCCACTTAGAGAGCAGATTTCTGTTCTCTGTGGCAGCCTTATCTACGACCTCTTTGACCACATCACTAGGAAAGAGGTCTTTTCCCCAGATATTAGAAGCTATGAGCTTCCTGGGTTCGTGTTTTACGGAGGCGGAAGCAAACACGAACTCTCTACAAGCCGTCCTGGCTCTGACAAAGTTGTACAGGTTCTTAGTTACTGTAGCCAAGTGAGCCTTGGCAAAGACCACATACATGTCTGGGGTATCGGGAATACTAGCCATTGTTTCTAGCCCTGTTTGGAGAGACATAGACGCAGCCAGGCGTTCTTTAGTCTCGTGTTCTCTTTTTAAGAAAAACTCTGACAGCTTTGGGAGGTCCTCGTTGAACTGTCGTCCAGCAATATCAGCCTCCAGCTTCCCGACTGAGAAGGTAACATGAACGTCCTTCCAGTCTTTATCAACTGAAGGGAAAGCAAAGGAGAAAGGCTTGCGTTTTTCTAGCGTGGGACAGGGTTTTCCTGCCCTCGCCGCCTTCAGGGCTGCTTTAAGCCCTTTATCCATAAAGGGAAAAGCACGTTGAGGATCAGCAATAAATGATGGGTATTTCTTGCTGAAAGCCGGCACCTTTGAGCTAGTGAATGCCCTCTCTTTTAGGTTTGACGTAAGCATAGCTTGTGCCTTAGCGAGCTCAAAGACAATTACTTCTTTGGGCTCTGTCTCTTCTTTGGCTACCGGTTCATTTTTGAGCCGGACATAACAGTCCGGGGAGACCCCTCTGCTGGGCTAAAACTCAATCTTCTCCACTGAAACGGAACCCAGTTTCTCCGAGAGGAAGATCCTGCCTGCTGACATAGGCATATGTTCCGCATACTGCCACGGGTTAACGTCGGAGAATGCAGGAAGGTCCTTAACGTTTAGCTTCTTCGGGGCTAGGCGTGAAGAAACTAACTGCTCAATTTCTGTCCGGAAAGTGGTCTCTTTCTCGGTAGACTTCTTCTGTAAGTCATAAACCATTGACAGTAAGGACTGGAGAGTACTAGTAATCTTCTCCAGATGAGGCGGTTGTGAAGATGTTGAGGGTGCTGGCTCAGCCACCGCAGCCGAAGAAACCGAAGCCACTTCGACGTTCTCCACATCACTAGCAGGAGGGACAACTGCCTCCTGGTCTAACTCTTCTACAAGGAGATTCTTCTCGGTCTCCTCAGAGACGACAGACATATAGTCGTCTAAATGGATACTTTCCAAAGTATCCGCAGCATCAGGTTCTTTAGGCTTCTGAACCTGAACCTGCACCAAAGGGATTGCAGGTTTCGTCTGGGGGATGATAGCGTCATCACGCGCTCCGGGGAAGAGACAGTCCCTCATCCTAGCATTAGGAAGGTATGGGCCTGAGGTGGTCTTTTGAAAACCTCCTACCCATTTACGCAGTGCAGCCCTAGCTACATCCCTAGACTCGGTAGACTTTTGTTCATCAAAAGCCTCCTTAACCAACTTCTCACACACGGTACATACCTTCAGGTCCCAGTACTTGAGAGTCCCTTTGGTGATGGAACAGCGGGAGTGAGACCTACACACGCCATGTCCGTAGAAGTCCTTGCTGCGGACCTTACAAAAGTTGTTCCCGCACTCAGGATGCTCCTCCTGTAAATAAAAGAAAAGCAAATGAGTTTTCTGTGAAATCTTCTGATTTCAACATAACAACAGTTATGATATTTAGCTTGGATAGGGTAAGCTATAGAAGGAAAGACACCCACATGTGTTTCCCGATCAGCCATTTGCTATGACCCCCCTCCATATTGAACTAAAAAATTCATAAAGAATTAAATAATAATAGAGGAAATATCTAAGATATTTAATGTCTTCTTGACACATCCTCTTAAAATGTTCAATATAGTGGATAATATTAAATGGATATAACCATTATTATAGAAGAGAATCATCTCTCTATATGATGGTCTCACAAAAGGCTGTACAAGAACCACTTGTAGGCTGGAAAAAATAATAATTTTTCCTGGGTACAGCAGTTGTCGGCAGCAGTACGCCATCAATGTTGCCGGCCCCGCCGACACTGCCGTGCCTGCCGGCAATGCCGGGCCTGCCGACCATGCCATCTCTCTATATGATGGTCTCACAAAAGTCTGTACAAGAACCACTTGTAGGCTGGAAAAAATAAAAATTTTTCCTGGGTACAGCTGTTGTCGGCGGCAGTATGTCGTCAATGTTGCCGGCCCCGCCGACACTGACGGCCCCGCCGACACTGCCGGCCCCGCCGAAACTGCCGGCCCCGCCGACACTGCCGGCCCCGCCGACACTGCCGGCCCCGCCGGAAATGCCGGGCCCCGCCGGCAATGCCGGGCCCCGCCGGCAATGCCGGGCCTGCCGGCAATGCCGGGCCTGCCGGCAATGCCGGGCCTGCCGGGAATGCCGGGCCTGCCGGCCATGCCGGGCCTGCCGGCCATGCCGGCCCTGCCGACACTGCCGGCCTCACCGACACTGCCGGTCCCGCCGGCAACGTCGGCATGATGGGCTAGCTAGCTTATGCCGACAGGCCAGCGTCTAGTCGAACCTGCCGGCGATTGCCGGCAATAAAATAATAATATAAGTGGCCGACAAAGTCAGCCTTGCCGGCATTGTCAGCATATTGGGGTAATCCGGTATATGCCGGTAGGCTGGTATCTACCAGACTTGCCGGCAATATAAAGTTTAATATCTGGATGGAAGTCATAGGATAGTTGCCGGCAAGCTACTCAGTTGCCGGCAGACCTACCTAGGACCTAACCAGCGGCATCGGTCTACGATGTCCGAGGAAAGGGTTAACAGCAAACTGTTAGCCTAGCCATCCAAAACTGGCGGCAGAATTAACTGCTGACGTAGCCCATGATTGATAGTAGGAGAAAAAGATAAGGATAGAAGACGGCAAAGATCAACTAAGACGACTACATCCTGAAAGAGTGTGCCAGTGGAAGAGGGAAATAAATTCGGGCTTCCACTCAACCATATCCCATCTTAAGGCATATGGAAGGCAGTCCAAGGGAGGACTCTAAGGTACACTCAAAGATATGAGGTTATCTGCCAGCAGCGTACTAGCTACGGACAGAAAAACTCAAGCCAGGTCCACAGACGTCCATAGGAGCATGTGTAGGACCATGGCCATAATGGTGTTGGATCATTCAACACGAAAGAGATAGCGGGGCAGGGGTGAATAGTCCATAAGAAAGGTAATACCCTAGGGCCTTACCTAACCTGAAGGATTCTGTCCTCATAGTAACCTCAAATAGGGGAATTCAATTCCCCAGGTTGGGTTAGGCAATGAGAGAACGTCCGAAAACGAACTCTAAGAGAACTGAATCTCGTACCAGGGATCAAAACAGGGAAGAAACCTATCTTCCAGTTAAGAACCCCTAATACAGGACTGTCTGCTAGACCATAAGGCAGAAATTGTGAAACAATAACCACCAAGGTCTAGGGAGGTTAGCCTCCTGAACAGCAACTAGCCCTACTGGAATACCGACAAGCTAACTCAGTTGCCGGTATAAATCAAGGTAGTTAGATGCCTAACACAGACTTTACTCTAAGGTCCCGTCCTCAACTCCAAACTCAATGCTGACAAGCTACTCAGTTGCCAGCTCAGAGAAAAGGAGAGAGAAACGAAACGCCCCAGAAAATTTACCAAACCATAGGTAACAGCAAATTCACTGAGGATAGCCTAGGCTAATCAGAAGGAAAGGGAATTACTCTTATATCTCATAGAGATAGTATTGACTTAAAGGGGCAATGATGTCTATCTTACCCCTAAAGACAATACAAGAGTAAAGGGGACATATAAAGTATACTAAAGCACTAAAGCTATTAAGCTAAAGGGCTTAGAGAAACGTTCTACGTAACTCTAGTATACTATATGGAAGAGGAAAAAGAAAAAGTAATATCTTAATTGTATAAGATATTGCCTAAGCTTCAATAAAACTTTACCAGGAAGGTTATATCATGCATTAGTTGTGAAAGTTCCTAGGCTACTAGCCTAGCACCCGTGAGGCTCTTATCAAAAGCCAAAAACACGACAACAATGACATAATATAAAATTTTTTAGCTAAACTTCTAGATAGCTGAGGTTATTAAAGCAAAAATGCCGGGAATATCGTTCTTGCTAACTAAATGAAAAAAAGAACGATCGCGTTCATGACACCATCCGGCTGGCAACGGCTCTTGTTACGTTAATTACGATATCAATCGAGAGCAAAAACTGGCAAGAGCCTACATTTACACAATCTAAAGGTATTACTTAACTTTCCAGATGCTGATGAAGCGGGAGAATCCATTATTAGCAAAGAAATTCCTCAAAAATAGCGAGATAACACTAAGAAATGCTGTCATCAAAAGCTACAAACGAAAGAATGGTTGGTGGCGCCGCATAGCGGCGGAAGCCCGAACTATTTTACAGTACATTAGGAGAGTCGAGTGTTTACCTCTCTAAGACTCTCCTATTTTTCTTGCCACGTTCCCTCTCGTAATGAAAGGCTATTTGGGGTGTAAATAGCTATGAGAAGTGTCAAGATACGTCCTTACGCGATATCCCTTGGAGAGATTTAAGGGATACTCGCTCCAGGAATTAGATTTCTGGGTACCTTCGGTAAATTCTCTGGGATATATCACTGTAGTCACATATAACTTAGGAAGCTACCAACGAAGGAACTTCCATCAGGACAACAATATAGATATATATTATATTCATATATAACTAGTTACAATTTGAACTAGAAATACTTTAGACTGTATTATTATAATTTCCAGAACTATTGTTGATTAAGATTAGTTGTGAAAATTATAATAATATAGTATATAGTAATCAATGTTCAAATTGTAACTTGTTCTATGTCAGCCAAGCATCCAAAGTAATTTTTATCAGAGTAAAATAATAAGCGTAAGATGGCCGTCTGTAGGACATCTATACAAAATGCTTTGGCCTCCCATTGGTTAGGGGTAGTCATAGATCGGCTGGTTAGAGACGAGTGAAATAATCCTTGTTAACGACTATACCGAAAGAAATATTGTTGAATCCTTTTTAATTGCATGCACCATAGCACACAGTTTAAGCCTAAGCCTTGGTCTGCTTTCCCTTGATCCGGTATTATCCTCTTATCTAAATCCTACTTATCTGGAATTATGCAGAAGCTTACATATATATATATATATATATATATATATATATATATATATATATATATATATATATATATATATATATATATATATATATATATATATATATATATATATATATATATATATATATATATATATATATATATATATATATATATATATATATATACATATATATATGTATATATTTATATATATATATATATATATATATATATATATATATATATATATATATATATATATATATATATATATATATATATATATATATATATATATATATATATATATATATATATATATATATATATATATATATATATATATATATATATATATATATATAGCATAAGCATAAGAATAGGGAAGTGGGGAATATGGGGAGAGGAAGAGTGCCCTTGGATACAATCCAGTTTACAGTATAGCCCGAAAGCAGGAACTCGGGATGGAAAGGAATAAGGAAAACGGAGAAAGGGAAGCAAAGGAGAAGAATAAAAGAGAATGGCTAACCTTTGTGCGATGTTAGATAAGTTTTAAGAGCCGCCTGAAAGTGCAGGCGAGTAAGATTGAAAGAAGAAAAGACAGGTAAGGAGTGGAAGAGTTTTTTGGTTCTCGCAATGTCTAGCCTTGTTGCAAAGAGTATGTCTCTCTGAACATTATTTGATGGTTGAAAAAGTTTTGAAGGTTAAAAAAGTTATGATGGTTTTGATAAAATATTAATTTTATTGTTAAATTAGATATATTTACTAAGTCTTTATTTTAATCATGTTATATATCTGTACCTGGGAGGATCATAATTGACCTTATGCTCTAATCTCCTCCAGCAATTATGATCACGATTATGTTCAATAGTGAGATTCCTTGTGAGATTGCATAGGTCGTCATCATCAATAGCTTGTTTATTCCAGGTTTTCTGACCAAGTCTGTAGAACCTGACATTTAGAGGCTCCAACTTGGAATGCTGATGCAATTCTTGCATTTTATTGTAGTAGGGAGGACCCCCTCTGTAAGCTCAGCTCATGGAAGTGGGGAATATGGGGAGAGGAAGAGTACCCCTGGATCACGGTCCAGATATACCAGGTCAGCCAGACAGCGTACCGATTTTAAGCCTCTTCTGCGCACCTACGTCATCTGAAGGGGTTTAGTGTTGGCGAGACCCATTAAGAACGTAGATCTATCACACAGTCAATGTAAATAAAACAACATTTTACCTTTGGAAAATATTTTATTAAGTTACAATTTTCCTTTTTTTCTTAGGGCCTCCCTGCATGGTTGTCTTTGAGGTTTTCTATACTTTATCAAATTATTAAGATATCGCATTGGAAAATATACCGATATCTTAAAAAAAAAGCATCAACATCGTCAGGAACTTCAATACCAGACTGTTTTAATTTTAAATAAAGCTTTTTAAAAAATTTTTTCCCTCCATGAGAGCTTCCCCGTGTACAGCATTAAAAATCTCTCGCATTATTAACAACTGTGAAAAAAACTGACTAGAAGGTGCATGTAATTCCCCCCGATTAACACATGCTATCCAAGTATCATTCCTTAGCACTTCTTCAGTCTTTTTTCCTAACTCAGGATATTTTACACAAAATTTCTTTACAATATATTCACCAATGTATTTAAGAGCTTCTTCCTCAATTACTCCCCCAATATCTTTCTTTATTTCTTTATTTGCTCTCAAAAGGTCTTCGTCCTCGTCTAAAGCATCTTTCTCTAAATCAAAATCTAAATTTCTGAATATCTGCGTTGTTAGGCATATTTCTAGCGCTAAGTCCCTTTCGTGATAGATTCATCGTCTTTGGCTGATTCATGAAATTTTCCAACGGTGGTGATATTACACTTTTCACTTAATAATTAAATTTCCTTTCCTAGTAACATTTTTTTTTTTAGCCGAAATTTAAAGTTCACAGCCTGAGGATGATCATAGTGCCCATCCATTTGCCTTATACACCCAAAGAAATGTTCAAGGCAATCTTGATTTAGTGTTTGTGTAGGTAGTCAATTTCTAGGACTTTCAATACCTAGTAACCTAGACTTTATGTCATCTTTGTAATCGCCTGGTTTAAAATGAATCGAGCAAACCGTAGCATCCACAACGTTAATTCTGTCTGCAGGCAACATGCATGTATCCACTGGTCTATGTATGGTTTTTCTTTTGGAAAGCGATGGTATTTTATGTTTGAGCTTTTAGTTTTATCATGTCTATTATAACAGCCAAATACTGCGCAGTTACTCGACATTATTAGTGCCGGAATGATTGAATGAATAAAATGATAATGGACACAGCGTATCCTATTGTTTATGTTACCTCTATAGGTAGCTAACTAAGGCAACGGTCCTTTGTTTTGTTTACCCACATGTGTGAGACGGGGAAGCTTGACGTCACAGTATGGGAGATTCACAGCTTAAGCTGCACGTTGGCTGACCTGGTATATATAGACCTTGGCCTGGATACAATCCAGTTTACAGCATAGCCCGAAAGCAGGAACTCGGGATGGAAAGGAATAAGGAAACCGGAGAAAGGGAAGCAAAGGAGAAGAATAAAAGAGAGGGGCTAACCTTTGTGCGATGTTAGATAAGTTTTAAGAGCCGCCTGAAAGTGCAGGCGAGTAAGATTGAAAGAAGAAAAGACAGGTAAGGAGTGGAAGAGTTTTTTGGTTCTCGCAATGTCTAGCCTTGTTGCAAAGAGTATGTCTCTCTGAACATTATTTGATGGTTGAAAAAGTTTTGAAGGTTAAAAAAGTTATGATGGTTTTGATAAAATATTAATTTTATTGTTAAATTAGATATATTTATTAAGTCTTTATTTTAATCATGTTATATATCTGTACCTGGGAGGATCATAATTGACTTTATGCTCTAATCTCCTCCAGCAATTATGATCACGATTATGTTCAATAGTGAGATTCCTTGTGAGATTGCATAGGTCGTCATCATCAATAGCTTGTTTATTCCAGGTTTTCTGACCAAGTCTGTAGAACCTGACATTTAGAGGCTCCAACTTGGAATGCTGATGCAATTCTTGTATTCTATTGTAGTAGGGAGGACCTCAAAACCTTGTTTTGAATTGCCTGGATTTTACTTAATGAAGATTTGCTGAGTGTTCCAAATATTATTGCTGGATATTGTAACTGTGGTCTTACTAATGATTTATATAATCTATTCCGGCCTTAACCTGAGGAAGGATGCCAGATTTTTTAATGCTACACTCAAGTATTAGCACTTTCTGTTTAAATGGAATTCTGACCTTATGTATTACAATTTCTGCGGGATTGCGAGTTGATATTGAGAGAAGCTGAAATCTATTCATATTTGTGGTTATTTTCCATTTCTTTTCATAGTTATTAATTTTTTTTTATTCCCCGGACAGTCTTTCTATGTAGCATTGGTTTATTTTTATTAGGATAAGTTATTACTTGGGTGCGATCGTCTGCAAACATGATTTGCAGGCAACCTTGTATAGGAGAAGGGGTATCTTTGATATAAAAGTTATATAGTGAAGGAGAGAGAACACTGCCCTGAGAAACTCCTGACAGTAACTGAAACTCTGGTCCTATATATTCTTTTTTTTTAATCATGGCCACTCGGTTGTTTAGAAAGTTACACAACAACCTAGTTGCTGAATCTGTTAATTGAGCTTCCAATAACTTGCATTTTAAACCCTCATGCCATACCTTATCAAAAGCTTGGCTGACTTCTCTAGAGATTAGGTTACGACCACATCCAAGACTTCTTAACTGCTATGGGTTCATATAGTCTGGCTAGTCCAAACTGAGTCCCTTTGCCCTAGGTAAATCCATATTGATTGCTGTTTGTATGCAAATAGTCATCAAGGAACTCGTCAGACCTTACTTTTAAGATTTTTTCAAGAAT
>NC_090740.1:59612982-59627982 GCF_036898095.1 Palaemon carinicauda
GAAAACACATTCCCTTCGAGCACTCCGTAGTTCACTGGAATTTCATTTGATACGACTCCATTAATATTAATTTTGCACTGTCTATGCTCATCAACAGACTTAATCAAATTTACAAATTCTATAATAAGCAGTTCTCTCCATCAAAAGTGGATTTCCATATTTGACATATTGCTGTAAAACATGTCTCCAAATGAAAATTTCGAGACAACTTTTAACTTTTAACTTTTGTAAATCCTGCTTGTTTATCTCTCAGCTTTTCATCAATCTTTCTCTTTAGTCTCTTTAGAATAAGCATATATATTTTCATGACAAATGGTGTTAGTGTGATGCCTATGTAAATATTGCAGTCAGTCAGATCTCCTTTTATTTCCATTTTCACTAACACTCATAACTCCGATTCATAAGGTTTTTCCTCTTCATGCCACCTTCTGAAAAATAATCTTTTAAGTATTCAAGGGGCCACTTCATTTTCAGACAGTATTATCTCAGCAAGTATTCCTTCGTATCCAGGGGCTTTCCCTGTTCTGAGATTTTTTATAATAACTTCGACTTCAAACACAATGAATTCATTCATGGGCACATCAAGGTCTTCGTTAGCTTCAGGTATATCAATCAAATGTTTCTCTTCATACCTCACTAAAGGCTTCCATCCAACGTTGCCTTTCTTCATCTTCTGTTGTTATAACAGACTCATCCCTCTTTTTGATGGGTATGTTCTTCTTTTTTGCCCAAGGAGAGATTTCATTAATAATTCTATGAGCGATTCTTACACCATAGCCACCCATGAATTCATAGCTTTGTCATTCTCATCTGCTTTCATATCTAAAAATTCTCTCCAGTCGTTCCTATTTTTTTTTTACCTCACTATCAACACTGGAATAGTTAGCATGCTTTACTTTGTAATTTTCATTACATCATCGGAAACTTTTCAACAATTATTTCATATCTTTGTATCCTTTTTATAATATCCGACGTATCATTTGATACCCATGGTTTTCTCCTTGTAACTGTATATCCTAAAAATTCACTACCAACTGACTTATATATGTTTTTAATATCACACCGTTCTTCATTAATTGTCTGCTCTTCGTTTCTTACAGTCCCTAAGACTCCAAATCGATTCCTGCGTTCAATTACCAATATTTTTCTGTGCTCATCTTCTAGCAGCTTAGTTGTATCAAACCTTGGTATACTATTCACATTCTTGTTGGGTGTTTTCAGTTTTACTTTTGGTGTGGCAGTGGTAAGCTGGTGATCACTACCAATATCTGCACATCTATAGCCTCTTAAATTTCTCAGAGCCCTCTTCTTTTTATTAATGGCTATGTGATCTATTGTATTTTTGTAATTGCCAAATGTTGAAGTCCTTGTATATATGTGGATGTGCTTGTGCTGGGTATATATATATATATATATATATATATATATATATATATATATATATATATATATATATATATATATATATCTTCGGTGAAGGCAGCAACAGCCAGTAATGTACACAAATTTCATAGTATGGATAGGGAAAGAGTAGTTCAAAATGTCCGTTTTATTTCGCCAGTTGTCTCTATTCTAAGCTTTTAAATCAATAGTCTGCTATTTGTCAGTTCGTACTTTATGCTTTATCGTCCTTAGCCATGTAGACCAGGGTCTTTTAACTTTCCTATTGCCTTGTGGAGCCCAGTTAAAACTTTGGTGGACTAATCTCTCTGGGGGGATGTGAAGAGCATGCCAATCCATCTCCATTTTCCCCACACCATGAACATATCTATGCATGGCACTCGAGTAATCTCTCCTATAGTTTCATTTCTAATCCTGTCCTTCCATTTAACTCCCAATATTCTTCTAAGGGCTTTGTTCTTAACTCTACAAAATCTGTTGGATATTATTTCATTGTCATACAACGACCCATGTCCATACTGTAACACTGATTTCACTAATCTGATATATAGAATGATTTTTACATTTGATTTCAGGTGATACTATTTCCAAATTTTACTTAACTTAGCCATCATCTGATTTGCTTTTTTCAGTCTTTTATAAATCTCCAATTCTAAAGGCCCTATATTTGAGATCATAGTTTCTAAATATTTAAATGATTCTACGGCATTAATCCTTTCTCCTTTTAATGATGTTTCCTCTTCCATTACATACCGCTAACATTAACTTTACACTTGCCATGGTGAAGAACAGACTTAATCACTTTTATATATTTAAGAGGAACTCCATAATAACGCGGGACTCTCCACAAAATTGGTCGATGCACACTATCAAAGGCTTATTCATAGTCCACAAATGCTATCAAACGTGGATTTCTATATTCTACATATTGGTGTACACCATTTCTTACAATGAAAATTTGATAAGTAAAACTTCGTTTTTTTCTAAATGTTCGTCTCTCAGCTTTTCACCAATCTTTCTTTTTCTAGTCTCTTTAGAATGGGCATACTATATATTTTCATAACAACTGACATAAGGGTGATACCACTGTAATCATTGCAATCAATATCTTTTGCCATTTTCACCAACACTTATAGCTCCCATTCATCAGGTTTTGCCTTTTCATGCCCCACTCTACAAAATAATCTTGTAAGAATTCTGGGGATCACATCATTTATGGGCCATATTATTTCAGTAGTTATTTCATCGTATCCAGGGGCTTTCCATATCCTGAGTTTTATTAATGATAGCTTCGACTTCAAACAAACTGAATTCATTCATAGGCACAGCCAGGTCTTCTCGGCTTAAGGTATATCAATAAAATATTCCCATAATATATAAGAATACTTGGAACAGGGCACCACCAGATGATTGCTTTAAAGTATGAAAATAGAAATATCAAGAAAAGAGATGCTGTGTTAAAAATTGCAGAGGATTTCTATTCAATGCTATACAAAAGTTTTGTAAGAAATAAATTTTACAATAGAAGTAATGAGAAACATGAGCCAGTACCAAACGCAACAGTAGAAGTAAATAAAGCATTGAAAGGCATGAAGAAATGCAAAGAAGCAGGAAAAGATGGCTTAACAATTGATTTTATAATAGATGAAGAAAATTTCATGATAAAACTTGCTAAACTTTACACAAAATGTCTGCAAGAATGCTCTATACCTGCAGTTTGGAAAAACTTTATCGTGATACTAATTCACAAAAAGGGGGATACAAAAAGCCTGAAAAATTACCGTCCAATAATTTTACTCGCAGTTATATATAAAATATGAAATATTTGATATTTAGCCGAATAGAAAGATAGCTAGACTTCAATTAACGAAGACATCAGGCAGGCTTTAGATGCAGGTATTCTACAACTGACTATACGCATGTAAAAATGGAAAAATCAACAAAGTAGGACAAACCACTTGGTATGGCATTTATAGACCAAGAAAAAGCTTTTGATTCTGTCCAAAGTTCAGCAGTAATGAAAGCACTTCAAAGACAAGATGAAGCTTATGTTGGAACTCTTGAAGATGTTTATCTATACGGGAAGTACAGCAATTCTAACCCAGCTTAACAATAGTGTGATAAATATATATATACATATATATATATATATATATATATATATATATATATATATATATATATATATATATATATATATATATATATATATATATACAGTATATATATATATATACATATATATATATTTATATATATACATATATATATATATATATATATATATATATATATATATATATATATATAAACTAACACACATATGTATACAGTGTATATATATATTTGTGTGTGTTATTTTTGGCTCCAAATTTTACTTGTATAATTTTGCGTTGAATTGATTCTCTATTAAGTGCAAGATAAGAAAATCCCATTGATAAAAAAAAAGGGTTTCGTGCCCTTTGCCTTTAAAAAAGTATCGTGCGTTGGCATTCGTGCATAACGACTCTAGCGGAAAGAATTCTTCCTGATAACATGGGATATGTTCATGAGCTATTGCCTTTCCTACATAAGTAGTACTATACATACTTGCAAAACTAGTATATATCCCAAATCATGAGGACATATCTGGTGTTCCAAGAAGAAAAATTAATTGTTGGTCATATGTAAATACAAAACTCACGTCTAACTGCAGACGTATTTGACCCTTTACTTTAGGAGTTTCTAGCATTGTCCCTGGTAAATACACTGAAGCTTAACGTTAGCTGTTACAGTTCAATGATCTTCATTCCATATGCGTAAATTACAATTTATGAAAACTGCCCTTCTTCCCCAAAACTTTCATAGTACCTTTAGTGCTCAATATATACTGTAGATTTTTGGAGAGTGAAATAAATATATTTAAAAATTAGTAATTGATAATGTATTAGAAATTTCATTTGATACCCTGAATACATGCATTGAATTTACCGTTCTCTTGAGAAGGTCTGAACAGAATGGATTTATACTATGGACAAATGTTCATGAATTTTAATTCCATAGGAAATATCTTTCTAAAATGTAATGTAAGGTTATGAGAAATTATTTTATCACAATTACTTCCGAAACTATTATACATTATTTGGGAGCAGAGTAGTGACATTATTCCAAAAAAGAAAAAGTTTTAAATATACTGAACATCTTGTGTGTTTGACCAGGAAACGTAAATGTAAACTCATTTTTCAATAGATTAGATTAAACGATCCCATCAATAGACTTTACCAAAAGGATGGCGAATGATTGCAGCCTACCTAGGTTAGGTTTTTTTACATACAGTACATGTAATAAAACTGTTATTTATATATAGAAAACACACAGTTATTCCCTCGTGTAGGATTTTTTTTTTTTCGCATCGTAGCAAAATATTTGAGAAATTAGTATTCAAGCCAATATTTTAAGCGCATTAAGTTTTTATAGCTTTGAATAAAATTGCTTGATTTAATAAATGTAATTAGGTATATAGGCTATTATTTTAAATATCTGGAAATTGTATTACTCAATGTATCAAGACCTAGAATATTTTTATGGTAATAGGAACAAACATAAATATAGTAATGACTACAAACATATCCGTAACTCGCTAGAAAAACTTCCATTTAGAAATAATGATATATCAAAAATATGGTTTTTAAAGATTTCTTCTGTTAATACCAACTGATTTGTATATCTTATCACATGTAATTCATGGGGTATTTTTTATTAATTTAACTGGATTGTTTAAAATCGTAAAAAATGTTAGATGTGCTTCATATATCAAAGTATTTTTTTTTACCCTTGTAGACTTAAAATCATGCATTTGTTTTGATAACAGCTAAAAAATATTAAAGCCCTATTGATTTTATTCTTGCGTTTCTTTGCATCTGAGAATGCCTTGTTCCAACGATTATTGTGGATATAATTATTTGTCCATTCATATATCTATATGTCTATCGATATATCTAGGGAATTGGAAAGGCATAGGCGATAAGGAATAGTTCCACTTCAAAGGAGTCTAAGAACTGCATTTGGTGCTTAATGATGTCCATGAGGATGTGACTTCATTGCAGAAATGTGTTCAAGCGCTTCTTTGGAAGAAACAAAATAATATCAGGACTTCCACACCTCAATTCAAAAATGATGCCAAACCAAAAGGATCACCAGTATTGAAGACCAATATTTCTAATTCATTACTTCTCAGAGGAGGCATGCCAGCATTTCCGTGTGAGCTGCATTGGACATGAGAGGGCAGCCCTGAAGAGCTAGTCATGGATCTAGAAGAATGAATATCCAGACCCTGTGGAGTTTTATGAAAGATCATGCTCATATTTCAATTTTGGTTTCATTTTTTATTTATAAAAAAAGATATCGAATTAAATAATATCCCATATCAAAATATCTCACAATTTTAGATTTTGAAAATTGTCGGAATGTTTGCTGAAATAGCGTATATCTTAAAGTATAATTCCATTGTTCAACAAATGTAGCCCAGAAGAAAGTCACTTGATGATGCTTCAAACAGCTACCTGCAGAAAATAACGGAACAATAATGAAGCTATTGAATTGCCATCATCTTCAGAGTTACTTTCGATATGAAGTGGTTTTCCAAGAGGATTAAAGTGAGTAATGTTTTCACATTTAGTTATATAACTGTGTATATATATACACATATACATATATATATATATATATATATATATATATATATATATAGATATAGATATATTTATATATATATATATACTGTATATATATATATATATATATATATATATATATATATATATATATATATATATATATATATATATATGTATACAGTATATATATGTATATGTATATATAAATATATATTTATGTATATATACATATATATATATATATATATATATATATATATATATATATA
The DNA here is from genome assembly GCF_036898095.1 of Palaemon carinicauda. Classification (NCBI taxonomy): domain Eukaryota; kingdom Metazoa; phylum Arthropoda; class Malacostraca; order Decapoda; family Palaemonidae; genus Palaemon; species Palaemon carinicauda. The sequence continues at coordinate 59,619,308 of NC_090740.1, forward strand.
TATGTATATATATATACTTATATATACATATATTTATATGTATATGATAAATTTTTGCACATTTAGACGTGTTTTTCATATTCAAATAAGCCATATATTTTTGCTACATTAATGCCTGGATTCCCTTAACGACCTCGGGATCAAAGCCCCAGGCAAAATCACACAAAGACAAGAGCTTGTGATCGGCTGGGAATCGAACCCTGGTCCAGCAAACTTGTAGAGTCAGTGAATAAACCACTTGGCCACGAAGAAAGATAAAAGTCAATGACAATTCTGCTGTACGTGTACCTGTTTAGTCACTGTCTCTACAAGTTTGCCGGACCAGGGTTCGATTCCCGGCCGTCACAAGCTCTTGTGTTTGTGTGATTTCGACTGGTGCTTTGATCCCGAGGTCGTTATGAGAATCCAGACATTAATGTAGCTAAAATATGTGGCTTATTTGAATATGAAAAACACGTTTAAATGTGCAAAAATTTATCATTAATCGAATGCCAAGTAACAAACTACTAATTAGCTACGATGGTGAAGATGGGTTAATTTCAATTCTAAGTACAAAAAACCTGAATTCGACAGGTATAAGTACAGCAGAATTGTCATTGACTTTTATCTTTCTTCGTGGTCAAGTGGTTTAGTCACTGTCTCTACAAGTTTGCCGGATCAGGGTTCGATTCCCCGCCGGTCACAAGCTATTGTCTTTGTGTGATTTCGCCTGGGGCTTTGATCCCGAGGTCGTTAAGAGAATCCACATATTAATGTAGCAAAAATATATGGCTTATTTGAATATATATATATATATATATATATATATATATATATATATATATTTATGTACATATATATGTATATGTATATATATATATAAATATGTATATGTATATATGTAAATATATATATATATATATATATATATATATATATATATATATATATATATATATATATATGTATATATATATATATATATATATATATATATATATACTGTATATTTATATATATATATATATATATATATATATATATATACTGTATATTTATATATATATATATATATATATATATATATATATACTGTATATTTATATATATATATATATATATATATATATATATATATATATATATATATATATATATATATATATATGTATTTTTATATACATATATATTTATGTATGTATATATATATATATATATATATATATATATATATATATATATATATACAGTGTGTGTGTCGTATACTCTATTGAGCCACTGACTGCGGTGATAATGATATATTGTCACCTAAAACTATATTCTTGTTTTATAAATATTCTTTTAACAAATTCGGAGATTTACAAGGATTTTTTCTGCAAAATTAATATATCATGTAACGAATTCAGAAAATCCAGTCATCCCATCTCTAGAGCGCTCTTATAAAAGCAATTGTGATGAAACAGGACGATGGACACTTTCAAAACATTCCACAAAGCTATGCTGGTAAGGAAGGAAAACAAGTGACCATACCCATGTAAGCAATTTTTTTCTATATTTATTTTATTCTTTTCATACAGTTTATACTATTTCCTATTTTTTTTTTATTTAGGCACCATTTGATGATTGAGAGCAAACTCCTTAATCAACTAACTTATTAGATAGGAGAGATAATACCAGATAATGTATGGCCTGTATTTGGAAAGTGGTTCGATAATCCTGTATTCTTTATTGTGATGGGATAGTATATATATATATACATATATATATATATATATATATATATATATATAATATAATATATATATATATATATATATATATTATACTGTATATATATGTATATGTATATATATATATATATATATATATATATATATATATATATATATATGTATATATATATAATATATATACATATATATATATATATATATATATATATATATATATATATATATATATATATGTATATATATATGTATGTATATATATATATATATATATATATATATATATATATGTATATATATATGTATATATATATATATATATATATATATATATATATATATATATATATATATATATGTATATATATATATATATATATATATATATATATATATATATATATATATATATATATATATATATATATGGACGTCTATTAGCGTGCTTTTTCCCATTCGAATGGTGTAACCCGGTTGCGTTTATATATATATATATATATATATATATATATATATATATATATATATATATATATATATATATATATATATATATATATCAACAACTTTGCTAGTCTACTGCAGGACAAAGGCCTCAGACATGGCCTAGCATTAACGTCTATTTATGGTGTCTCTATGCCAGTTTATACCAGCAAATACTCTTTGGCTCTTAGGTCATCAGTCCATCGTCATCTCTTCCTTCCACAATTTCTTTTCCAAAAGGGACCAATTTTGTTATACTCAATGGCCATATATTATGTTTCCTTCTCATTATATGTTTTACCCATGTTCATTACACTTTCCTACTTGTTCTTATATCTTCTACTTAAGTTTGCCCTCGTATCCATGTAGCGGTTTTTCTGTCTCTTAGCATTATTCCCATCATTATTCATTCCATAGCTCTTTGAATTGCAACGAACTTATACCTAAAGGCTTTAGTAACGCTCCAAATTTCTGATGTATAATTTAATACTGGTAGAACCATCTGATTTGATCCTTTTCTTTTTAGAGAGAGTGGCATTTCACTTACCTAATCTCATCTTGTTTACCAAAGGCTCTTCAACCGATGGTTATCCTTCTTTTAATTTCAGTCTCATAACCCTTATAAGCTGTTTTTCTGCTTTTTAATTGAACATGAACATGAACATATCTTTTTTTCCAATGACTCCTACCAGTTTATTACAAACTGTTTCATTTTTTTTTATTTTTGTAAAATGAGTTCATAGCCAAAGAACTTTTTTCTTTAAGCAGTCTATCCCATTCTATTAGCAGTGCAATATAAAATGGGAAGTTATTGTTTAATCCCTCCTCCCCCCCTTCTCTCTCTCTCTCTCTCTCTCTCTCTCTCTCTCTCTCTCTCTCTCTCTCTCTCTCTGTGGCGTTTTCGGTATAGCTCTTAGCTGGCAGACTGTGGATCCACGTTCGAGTCTTGGACCGGGTGGGGTGTGGGGGTTGGGTGGTTCTGGTGGGGAAAGACGACCATGTTTTTTAAAATTGAGAATGCCGCTATTCCCCTAATAGCCCAGCGGCATAGTAAGAAATATGAAACCAATTGTTCAAATTGTTCTAAAAGCACCAAAATTGGCACACATGTGGATTAATACATTCTGAACAATTTTGGATATGGAGGCATTCAAGATTCTCCCCGTAGCACATTTGGCGGCCATTTTTCAAAATGGCCGCTATTTACCATTAGCGTCATTGAATATGTACCATAATTTGTCTTTTTGTGGATGCTAAAGGTGATAAGTGTGCTAGAGGTGATAAGTATTGTACAATTACACATACTTCTGTGCTTACCAAATAATTTGGCTACCATTTCACAAGAAAATGAATTTTACTTTGCAGCGGCAGCGTTGGTGGCAGTGACGGCGGCTGCAGTAATAGTATAGTGTTGATAGTCATGGTGCTTCTAGTAGTAACTTGTGGTAACATGGTGGTGTTTTGTGTCTTTGCAGGTGAGGCAGCAGCAGCACCACCTGACATCAGAGACGCGTTGTTCCAGACTGCAGCCATGGCAAAGAAGTTCCAACTGGTCGATACTTTTGAGCAACGTACTCCCACAACACCTCCTGAGACAAACTGGAAGCTGTGTCTTGTATGTCAAGAGGAGACAACAGAGTCACTTGTCTGCCCAGTACTGTCTAAACGCCGAGACCCTGGGAGTGGATACACGACAATGGCTGCAAACTTGGTCAAATTTGATGAACTCGGAGAACTGCCAAGAACTGTTCAGTTACAGAGACTAGATGAAGGACAAGGTGTTGAGGCGACAATGGTTGCCCACCAGGCCAAGTGGCATAAAACATGTATGCTCAAATACAATAACACAATGCTACGAAGAGCAGAGAAGAGACGCATCGCAAGCAGCTCAGCATTTGATAGTACTGACAATGTCCAGGCCAAGCGCGCCAGAACACACTCTTCAGAAGCCACTACCAGCGGCACCTCCTGCTTTTTCTGTGGAAAGTCTGGCACAGAGACCCTACATGAAGTAACAACCTTCCAGGTGGACACACGCGTACGGAAGTGTGCAGCGCAAGTTGGGGACAATGAACTCATAGCCAGGCTCAGCATGGGTGATATGGTGGCTCTGGAGGCCAAGTACCATTCCAAGTGTTTGTTGGCTCTTTACTATCGTGCAAAGACCACTGTAGAAGCCGAGCAGAAAACTGACCATGAAGGTGTAATGTCAAGAATCGTACTGGCTGAACTGGTCCTGTATATCGAGGAAACCCACCTAGAAGAGGGCACCACCCCAGTCTTCAGACTCGCAGAACTTGTAAAGCTATACACAACAAGAATGGAACAGCTCGGGGTTGTTTTGTGCCAGAAAGTTAATAGCACAAGGCTGAAAGAGCGCCTGTTAGCCCAGATACCAGGCCTGAGATCCCACAGCAAAGGCCGAGATGTTTTACTAGCGTTTGATGAAGACATTGGTGAAGCGCTAGGCAAAGCCTGCGAGCAAGACTGTGACACTGAGGCAGTTCACCTTGCGCGTGCTGCACAGATAGTTCGTCGATATATGTTTGAAGACACTTACCAATTCCGTGGATCATTCCCGGGCGGCTGTCAGGAGGACTCTGTGCCAAACGTACTAGTTGCAATGGTAAATATGGTGCTGGATGGCCCCACCATCAAGAATCAAAGCCATTCCTCTTCAACACAAGCAGCTCTTTCCATTGCGCAGCTTCTCAAGTTCAACAGTGTCAAGCAAAGTCGGAAGCAGGGAGCAACCAAGACACAGGAGCCTCCAGCTGTCAGACACAGTACGTCTCAAGAAACTCCTCTTCCAACCTATGTTGGGCTGATGCTGTATGCTGAAACACACAAGAGAGGACTTGTGGACAAGCTCTTCTCTCTGGGCCTAAGCATCTCATATGACAGAGTCCTACGTCTTTCTGCCCAGATGGGAAACAGCGTGTGTCAGCTGTACCGCATAGAGGAAGTGGTCTGCCCGCCTACCCTGCGTAGCAATGTGTTCACAACTGCGGCTGTGGACAACATTGACCACAACCCAAGTGCCACCACAGCCAAGAATTCATTCCATGGAACAGGAATCTCGCTTTTTCAACACCCAACGTGTGCAGATGAGGGAGTGGATCGTAGCATTGCTCTCACTGGGCGTGATACTGGATCAAAGACGGTTGAGCCTCTACCAGAATATTACACGGATGTACGTCCTGTTGCTTCTTCTGTCAAAGGGCAAATGATCCCAGCTACTTCTGTGACCTCTCTTAGACGCCACAACTGTGAGCAGCACATAGAAGATGAGTATATGTGGCTGGAGAACACGAGAAGTGTTCTCAAAGATGATGTTGAGGCCTGTGAAAACACATCATGGGCTGCATACCATGCAAGGCACCAAGATCCAAAGCAACCAGTCATCACACCAACGTCCCTGCTTCCCTTGTTCCAGGAGAGTGCTCACACTGTGGCAATGATCAGACACTCTATTGATGTAGTCAGGAGTGCAGTTAAACATCTCAACCCAGGCCAAACTCCAGTTCTGACTTGCGACCAGCCACTATTCACTCTAGCAAAACAGATCCAGTGGAAGTGGCCAAACACATATGGAGAAGACCAACTGGTGGTGATGTTTGGGGGGTTGCATATTGAGATGACGGCACTGAAGACCCTGGGTGACTGGTTGCAGGGAAGTGGGTGGACCCAAGCACTGGTACAAGCAGAGATCACAACTGAAGGAATAACAGACTCATTTCTTCGAGCAGGTGATCTGTGTTCCACAGCAAGAGGATGTCAACTCACTCGCACCATGCAACCAAGAAGAGGCAGACACCCGCATGATGCTACATGTAGCACATGCTGCACAACATGGTCACCACCAAATACAGGTTCGAACAGTAGACAGTGACGTCGTGGTCCTAGCAGTGATGGTAGTCCAGAAACTACCAGCTGGAGACGAACTCTGGGTAGCCTTTGGGACAGGCAAGAACTACCGCTACATTGCAGCCCATGAAATAGCTTCCTCCCTTGGTCCAGAGAAGGCATGTGCTCTTCCAATGTTTCATGCCATCACAGGGTGTGATACTGTATCAGCCTTCGTCGGACATGGGAAGAAATCTGCCTGGGCAACATGGAACACGCTGCCAGAACTCACTGATGCCCTGCTGAGTCTGGCAAATGCACCCACAAGCATCCAAGAGGATACAATGCATGTCATCGAGAGGTTTGTCATACTCCTGTATGACCGCACAAGCAAATGCAAGGACGTCAACAAGGCGAGAAAGCAGCTCTTTGCAAAGACGAACTCTGTTCAGAACATCCCGCCAACCTACGCTGCTCTGGAGCAGCATGTGAAGAGATCTGCCCTTCAGGGTGGTCATGTCTGGGGCCAGGCATTGGTACCAACGCCCGTGCTCCCTCCACCAACAGACTGGGGCTGGCATCGGAGTGATGATGGGCTCTACACACCACTCTGGACCACACTCCCTGAGGCATCCAAGGCCTGCTATGAGCTGGTGTCTTGCGGATGCAAGAAAGGCTGCAAAAACCGCTGCAAGTGCAAGAACGCTTCACTGCAATGCACTGGTCTATGTTTCTGTGAAGGCGAATGCCAGTAGATTGGGACAGAAAACTTGCTAACCAACATTATGATCTGTAGACATTCATAATTCTGGTGACCAGATTTGAAAAGTTCGGAATCATAATTAACATAGTGTGGCAAAATCTACGTTATTGTATTACATGTATGTACTGCAGGATTACACAAGTACTGTGCCTAGAGACTGGGCTTTTGGTCGACTATATAACTACAATCTGACCATACTGTAAACTTCCCGTACTCTGTGTATTATTTTGACTAGCAATTTTGCCAGCAATTTGAAATAAAAAAGCAACTTGAGCAATTAAAGTGTGTTCCTGAAATCAGGTACTGGTTATTAGAGGTATTATGTCATTGAGTATTGAAATCTTCATCAAATGTCCACTTTTTCCACAAAATGGCGGCCAGTTTGGGGGCCATTTTTGAGAAGATTCATCTAAATATCTGTTAAACATTTATTGATGTTAATTCTGATGTAAAAAAAGGGAATTTTGGCCCATCTAGCACCAAACTAACGACACATAATGAAGTCTATGTAATGACGCTAATGTTAAATGGCGGCCATTTTGAACAATGGCCGCCATATCTTCCTAAGGGCTAATCTTGAAGGCCTCCATATCCAAAAATGTTTAGAATATATTAATCTACATGTGTGCCAATTTTGGTGCTTTTAGACCAATTTGAACAATTGGTCTGCTATGCCGCTGTACTATAAGCAGCTAATTAGTTACCTATTTGTTAGCCAACCATTGCGGCTTACGGCTAAATTTGAGAGAAAAAGAGATCAGATGAAAAATGGATACGTCTTCTGTATCTCACAACGCTACGATGTAATTCTCACCCGTCGGTCATAAATCCTCAAGATACATACTCTCTCTCTCTCTCTCTCTCTCTCTCTCTCTCTCTCCTCTCTCTCTCTCTCTCCCTCTCTCTCTCTCTCTCTCTCTCTCTCTCTCTCTCTCTCTCTCTCTCTCTCTCGTGATTTTTGGATGCCAATACTCAGAAATTAAAACTAACTTTGAGCTGTCCATGCCCTATACAAATTTATGGCAATTAAGGTTCTGGCAATATCATAATCTGATTATATTTTCTGAATGTTCAAATCTATTTTTGTATTGTCCTGTGCTACTTGTTTATATTGGAAATTATTGAAATTTTAAAACTTAGATATATATTTCTTATTATTTCACAGATCCGCCGGCAAACATAATTTTTATCTACTTTTATGGCATTTTTATGTTTCATGGAGGAAAAAAAACATATTTCTCTATATCTTTCTACAAATATGTAGGAATATATATATATATATATATATATATATATATATATATATATATATATGTATATGTATATGTATATGTATGTATATATATATATATATATATATATATATATATATATATATATATATATATATATATATATATATATATATGTATATATATTATCTAAATGAGATTATGGAAGTTGAATGGCACTTTCTCTAAAAAGAAAATTATTCAATTAGATGGACCAACAGTATTAGTGTTTGCGTTAGAAACTTGGAGCTTTACTAAAGCTTTATAACATAAACTAGTTACAGTTCAAAGAGCTATGGAAAGAATAAAGATGGTATTTACACTTAGACAAAGAAAAAGAACAACATAGATGCAAGTCCATGATAGTCTAACAATATGTAAGAAAAAGAAAATGGACATGGGTACGACATGTAATGAGAATGACAGATAATAGATGGACATTAAGAATAACCGAAGGGGTTCCCAGGGGTAGGAAGAGGCACAGGGGAAGGAAGAGAAGCCGATGCATTGACAAACCAAGAAAATTTGTGGGTATAGAATAGCATAGAAATACCGCGAATAGATGGGAGTGGAAGAGCATTTCTGAGACCTTTGTTCTGCAAT